>NC_142928.1:96442656-96547656 GCF_046866305.1 Octopus bimaculoides
AAAGGAACTATAACCTCCATCAATTCAAAGAACGTCTCAGTCGATGGTATGCCACGCCATGTTTTGGATGTGCGGAAGATTGTCAGTGCTTCAGAGGATGGAACCAGCTGCAGTGGGCAGGACGATGAAGACAGCAGCAGTAGGCAAGATGATGAAGGCAGCGCGCCAGAAACTCAGGCCAGTCCCGGGGTCGCACAGCGACCACAGAGGGAGCGGTACCCTCCTCCCTGGTTGGCTGATTATGAAACCAATTAAGGTAGTTCGGGAGCGAGGAGTGAGTGGGAGAGCCGGTTGAATGATCTATAGATCAGGGGGGCGTGTGGTGTTATGGCCTGTGATGAGCTGTGTGTTGTGGTGGAGAGAGGTGAAGCCAGACCGGAAGGGTCAGATCGGAAGTCGGCGACACGCGGTCGAAGGCTAGCACATCGAGTCAGTCAGAAAACAGAGAGGTTACGAGAAAGACGTGTTCTGATCAGGAGCGATCGTTTACTCCGCTGCGGTCGACAAGGTAAGGTCCAACGTTTCATTCTGTCCTTTTGCTTCTTGTTGTCTTTTTTCCTCCATCACACCACAAGAGCTGGTATAGTTCATCTCCTTTAAGATTATTGTTATATTTTCTTTGTATGGCAATAGTATGACTATTAGGTAGAAAATCATTTCTGGTGCTTTTAGAAAGGACCATTGTTGGGATCACATGGCTCTCTATTGTTCTTTAACCCTAACATTACATTATTTAATATGTTTACCCTCTACAAGATAGTATTGTGTAATTTCAGGTTAATCTAGTTGCTGTTTCTAGCAGGCCAAACAACTACACAGAGACTTTTTTGTTTAATTATGAAAACCAGTTGCTCAATGTACTACCTTTTACTTATACCACTTTTGTTAATGATGTCTCAAATAGAGTATACTAGTGGAAAAAGTTTTCTAGTAAACCTTCAACTGATCAATATCAATCAGTCAATCAATCAATCATTCAATCCAGTCAAGCAACTTGCTCAGCCCAATGCAACTCCTCCATGCCAGATGTCCCAATCAAGAGATGTGACATGAACAGATACCTATTGTTCCCAGGTTTGCTCTGACCAGGAGCAGTATCATCTGTCAGAATCCCAGCTATGGATAAAATACATGTTACTACCCAAGCCAGGGTACATTTAAGTCATGGGATGCAGCACGGTGGATTTGAATATTTTGGCAAATGAATTTTACTGAATCGATGGTGAATATCACTTGATACTGAGTGGATGAACAGATTTAATAGATAGAGCTCAAAAGTCATGGCAAAACCTCCAGAGTTTTGCCATCAGTTAATACAGTGGTTCTCAACCACTGTTTTACTTATGGACTCCTTTGATTCCTATTTTACTTTGGTGGATCCCCATAGCTTTCAATATTTAAAAAATGCTATTGCATTTTTATAATTAAATATTAATATTGTATAAGAATATTATAAAAGTATAACTAATTTATAAAACACATAAACTTTAACAACTAAATTCTATGGAAAATTAATGTTAACTTATAAAATAAGTCACAAATAAACAAGGACTTATTTACTAAAAGCAAGATACAACTTTAGTGCTATTTTAATTAATGTGAGTCTTGTGGTTGATGCTGCTCTTTTAGTTTTATAATATTCAGCTCCAACATTGTCAATGATAATCAAAGATAGTGTAAAAACGACCGTGTGAACCAAGGAGATGGTGATGAATGGAACAGGCTCCTTTTAACGCGTCGCACGGTCGACACAAAATATATAATATAACATAAGAGAACTCACATGTGAAATGCGAGGAAATGCCAGCAAGGAAAGAGAGAGACACAACCGTGGCGGGGAGAAGATATATAAAAAAAATGTAGTATTACTTTTGGCATTCAGTCTTACTGTTTTTGACCAGAACAAGTCTTGATAAAATATTCGAAATAAGGTAAGTTCATAAAGAAAGTAAGTACTGAAGATCAATATAAAGATCTCCACCTGTTAACACAAAAAAAAAAAAAAAAAAAAAAGAAATTAAAAACCCCCCAGCCTACTGGGTGTTGACAACTGTGTAGAAAACTAATATGATAAAAACAATTTGTGCAAACGAACTTAGTGGGTGGGGAGAGGACTTTCGGAAAATTCACAAAATCCGATTTTTCCATCATAACTTTAAGGAAAATGGACATATATTGATTTTTTTTTCTTTTACGGAATCCCACGTTTTTGGTTATGGAGGATCCGATTCTGAAAAGAAATTTTCAAAAATCGCATTTTCAAAACTTCAAATCCCCCCCCCCCCCCCCCCCCATCCCTCTCTTCATTTTTCATTTTTTCTGGAATTTTTTTTTTTTATGTGAAATACGTAGAAAAATACAAAGGTTAGGATTCTGAAAAAAATTTGTTTGTAAAATTTTAATTTTTCAACAAAAATGGTGCCCCAGCTCATGAGCTGAAACTAGATAAAATGAAAAAATATAAATACACCAACCCCTCCCCTTCCATTTCTACGGCCTTGGCCTTCAAGAAGGTTATCTACATGCTAGAAATAACAGCCAAATCTCACAAAACTGCGATAACATAATGAACACCTATCAGACTGTTTTTTTTCCGTTTTAGTGACCGGGCGCTACCGTGATCCTTTAACTGTTTCACTATAACATACAGAAACAGACAAAACAACCTTTCATTTTCACTTTTAGACAGCAGGGAAGGAAGAGTTTTAGGTTGGAGTTTTTCATAAAAAATCTGAAATTAAAATTTGAATTTGTGTTTATTTTTTCCATATTCTTAATCTCTGTATTTTCCCACGTAGATTGATTGAAAAAAAAAAAGAATTCGAAAAAGTTTAAAAAAAAAAAAAAATTTTACGTGAATTATTTTGTCATATTACTACGAGAAATTATTCTGAAAGAAATCTTAGAAGAAAGGTGAGTAGATTGATTACATACTTTTTTCATTATGTTATCGCAGTTTTCTGAGATTTGGCTGTTATTTCTAGCATGTGGATAGCCTGCTTGAAGGCCAAGGTCGAAGAATTGAAAATTTGAAAATGCGATTTTTGAAAACTTTTTCTCAGAATTGGATCCTCCATAACCAAAAACGTGGGACTCCGTTAAAAAAAAAAATCGAGATATATCCATTTTCCCTAAAGTTATGACGGAAAAATCGGATCTTGTGAATTTTCCGAAAGTCCCCCACCCAAGTTCGTTTGCGCAAATTTTTTTTGTCATATTCGTTTTTTTTTTTTTTTTGTCTTTGTTAACGGGTGAAGATCTTTATATTAACCGTCCTGAAGTTTTAACGATTAAAAATTAAATTTTTTTTTTTTTTAGATAATTTGATAATTACATATATAATACGTATGTATTAACCATTTGGAATTGATAGCTTCCGTCTCCTCCTTCGCAGCAATCGCCACTATTGAGGGAGAAGACTTGTTTCAGAAGCCAACCGGTGTGTAAAGGCTTCATATGCTAGAAATACCAGCCAAATTTTCCTTAAACCTTAGCTTCTTAAAAAAGCAATTTTGATATGTGCGAAAGTGAAATTGTCATATCTGTGTATAATTCAATAAATAATTCGTTAAAAATTTTAAAATATGTTATAATTTGAGTAGGAGTTTAATTTTAAGTAAACTGTTTTCTTTTGAGCAAAGAATCCTGAGCTACATTATCCGTTGGGTAATGTGTTTCTGGGTTCTCAACATATAAGTAAAAGACTCGATTGTCATGACCAGAATGCCTATGGTCGTGAGATTACTAGATCCGGGCTAATCGGAGTCGAAAACCAAGAATTTCTTGCTGCTTCGTCATGATATTAAAGTAGTATCTCTAACTACTAATTCTCCCCCTTGGTTCATATCGAAAGTTTCAGCTGATGCCCAACTTTTCGAAGAAAAAAATCAAGGCCATGTTTCTCATAACCTTCGTTTGTTCTTAGCACATATTGGCAGCGAAACAAGTCTGAATTGCATCAACATTGGAGAAGACACTCATATTTTGGCTTCTAAAAGCTGTAAGTTTTTTTGTTTTTTGATTGGCATTTAATATTCTTAATTGTTTGTGAAATATGTACAGATTATTTTCTAGATTTAGGCAAAATTACTTAACAAAAAAGTTAAGTAATTTTGCCTAAATACTCTTCAAGCATCAGCTCCAACTGCATACCTAGTCACTATCTTTCATCGTATCATATTCTAGATTTTCTATTTTTTTATGTTGCTCATTTTTTAACCCTTGTTTTTGTGTAACATTTTTAAAAAATACCATTTGTCCCTTTTTAATTAATTCATTTCAAAGTGGCAAACCAAGTTTATTAATTTACAGACTTAAGTGTCAGAAATAAAAGAATTCAGTTGTTCCTCGACTTAAGCAAATAATTAGTGGCCCGTGCTGATTTGACACTAGGGCAGACTCGATCGAGCAAATCTTTGATCAAAAGATGCTTTTGTTGTCAACTCGCCGTTTATACAAACTGTCATTAATTGAAGAATTGTGTGGTTCGAACAAACTTATAATGAAAGTGTATTTGTCATGACCTTCACGTTTTTCTTCCCGGCGTAGTGTCGGTTATTATTCGATGTCTCCTATCTTATTTTATGTTTATAGGATGTAAAATAGGACGATATGTTTGCTAATTTCAGTAATGCATTGTAACCATTGACGTTTGAATATCAGAGAAAAATTTCAATGCTCAATTTTGTGAAATTGTTCCATTATGAGAGCTAAATCGAGTATGGAGATGTGTATATTTAATTTACATTATTATTTACGATTATTTAAGGTAAAAACAAGTAAAACGCATATTCTTTTCACTTTAATGTTTTTGTATTTAATTTCGATTTGCACATGTTCGTCAATTCGCTACGATCTTTTTAAAGTAAACAAAATCAAAAATTTTAATGGGGGGGTGGAGATAGGAGGTGAAATTTAAAAAAATATATATTTTTGCATATTCATAATCTCCGACATCTTAAACGTAGAAATCTGGAAAAAAATTCTTCAAAAAAATGCATTTTTCAAGGAGAGGTGCGAAATTGCATTAGCCCCGGAAAGGATATCAAGGTTTCACTTTAGTTAACGCTTTCAAATACATGTAACGAATACATTTAAAGTCAAGTAATTTTTTCGTTATTTTTGTAGAAAAGCAATTCCTATGCTTCTTTATGTTTTTGCAAAGTATTTTCTCGATTCGGTTTTCTTGTAGAATTGTGTTGTGTAAATTAAAAAAAAAAGAAAAAAGCACTTGTCATTTTACTGTGTAATGTACATGTATTATAGTAAGCATGCGCATTGTTACTTAAACCGGAAGTAATTCAAAACTAACGAAACATCGTTTTAAGTTTAATTAGGATTGTAACTTATTTCAGTTGCGGAATGTTGAGATATTAGGAAACCCAACTAGAAGTAGCTTTGTTTATTATTTTTTTTGCTTCCTTGTTTAGTGTTAATTTTACAAGCTGTTTTGTACCTCGTAAGTATACTTTGGATATATTTTATTAATCCACTCTAGCAAACAATTTTGATGCTTTATCATCAATATAGATGGGTGACTCTCATCCATTTGATTTTTTTCATTTATTTTTTTTTTCTTTAACCAACCTCCAAAATTTCATTCATCATTTTCACATGATGTCATTATGCCCATATTTTCTCTGGGGTCACTTTCTCTCAAAAGTTCTTTCTTTTTTCTTTGTGATTGTGGAGAATAACGATCATCTTTATCTTACACTTGCTTTACGGTTGAGTGATTATAACTATTTGAAAAAAATTACTTTCTCAAGACAAATACTACAGTTTTGTGGCTTTATTCAATTCACGTTAAGTAAGATGTACAGAATACTATTCCGAACCAATACTGCTTCTGTTACTAGTAACGAATTTACTTTCATTTTTATTCACCTTATTACTTTTAATCTTAACAATGTGTATTATTGCGTATTAAAAGTCTCTTACATAACAATCACTAATACCCTAGTTTTTAATTATTTACTGTCAGAAAAATAAAAACTGGAAATGAATATAAATAAGCGTATGGCTATTTTTAACGACTATAATGATTCTACCGCAGTACAATAGTTTTCGTCGCAACACAAGACCTGAGATGAATCAAAGTAGTTGTCACATTTCCCTCTACAATTATTCAACTTGCACTCCTTCAGTAATGTATTTATATACACATGGTGTTAAATTTGTGGATTACACTGCCGAATTATCAAAGTTGCTCACTAGCATGATATAATTTATTTTGTTTATACGTAACCCTTTATTTCCTCTTAAAACTATTTCTATAAATGTTATTTTTATGCATTCAGATAAAGAATAATAGATTACTTTATTAGAAATGTCTAAGAAGTATGACCTGTACACCCTTACATAAACCACAGGGAAAGTGACTTAAACTGAAGCAATGTCTTAAAGACTTGTAACCGAATGGTTCTCAACCATTTTTTACTTATAGACCTCTCGGTTAATGTTTACAAACTCTAGTCTAGACATCCCAGTGTTAAGAATCGTAATAGTTAATATGCTTAGTAGTCTGCACTGTTGGCAACAAAGAGTTTGTCTCCAAAGCAGACGTGTAAAATCAATATGTTTGAAAAGTGTAATACTTCATGGTGATGAGATAGGTGCATTGATTCTGCAGAGGCAAGCACAAGTGAACTAAGAAAGTTACTGGGGAATAAAGCTATTAGGCAATGTATGTTGGCTATGTAATGTTCACTTGCAAGAATGGCAGAGCACAAGTTAACTAAGAAAAATAAGACAGCGACTAGTTAAGCATTAAAAGCTTCAATGTATGTAGGAGAGATGCTTGCACTAGTATTAATGTGAATGGATGCTAAATGCTGGGTACAAAAACTGCTAAATAGCTGTTAGAGGAAGGACAGTTAAGAAACGTTTAACCTTTTTGATACCAACTTATCTGAGACTATTACTGGTTCTTGAATACAAAAATCACCTGCTCATTTAAACAAAACTCTTCGAACATAAATTTCCTGTATTTGCCTTTTTGTTATGTACAAAAATTAATCTGATGTCTACCACTAATGAAAAACTTATTTGTACTAAACTTATCCAAACTCGTCACAAAAATATGGCCATGAAAGAGTTAAACTGTAGTTAACATATTCTCTCTGATGCAGCCCAAAAATGTGTACAAATTTTAGTACATTAAAAACAGAGATGACAACAGCAGGTGTGTAAATAGCTAAAGACTATATACATATCTGATACTTTTATTGAATTCGTAGAGATCATTGTCATACTCAAAACTTATGTCAGTTATTTCATGCTAAGATTAAATCTCACCATTTTCACATTTACTTTAAATACTTTCCATTGAAAATTTTGTGTATGTCATCTCTTTTGTGAGTGGGGAGATTAGTTTTACAATTGTATGTGCATATCACCAACCACATTACAGCATAGACTGGTTGTCTTTATTATGTCACCAGCATTAGTGATGTTTTCCATAGTATGAAAAAAGAATCTTTTTAATTTTCTATCAATTTTATCCTGAGTTACTGCTAACTTAAATGGTTGTCTGTATTCCAGTTTGTTCCCTCTGAAATGTTAAAGTCACTTTGTACATATTAACTAAGCCTCTGATTTTCCTTTTACTAATGTATCCATAATGGTTGTCTACTTCATCAATTGTATCATCATCATCATCGTTTAACGTCCGCTTTCCATGCTAGCATGGGTTGGACGATTTGACTGAGGACTGGTGAAACCAGATGGCAACACCAGGCTCCAATCTAATTTGGCAGAGTTTTTACAGCTGGATGCCCTTCCTAACGCCAACCACTCAGAGAGTGTAGTGGGTGCTTTTACGTGTCACCCGCACGAAAACGGCCACGCTCGAAATGGTGTCTTTTATGTGCCACCCGCACAAGCCAGTCCAGGGGCACTGGCAACGATCTCACTCGAAAATCCTACGGGAGCCAGTCAGGCGGTACTGGCAACGGCCACGCTCAAAATGGTGCATCTCATGTGCCACCCGCACAAGAGCCAGTCCAGGGGCACTGGCAACGATCTTACTTGGCTTGCCGGGTCTTCTCACGCACAGCACATTTCCAAAGGTCTCGGTCAGTAGTCATCGCCTCGGTGAGGCCCAATGTACGAAGGTCTTGCCTCACCACCTCAGCCCAGGTCTTCCTGGGCCTACCTCTTCCACGGGTTCCCTCAACTGTTAGGGTGTGGCACTTTTTCACGCAGCTATCCTCATCCATTCTCACCACATGTCCATACCAGCGCAATCGTCTCTCTTGCACACCACAACTGATGCTTCTAATGTTCAGCTTTTCTCTCAAGATACTTACACTCTGACGGGTATTCACATTGACATTACACATCCAACGGAGCATACTGGCTTCATTCCTTGCGAGCTTACGTATGTCCTCAGCAGTTACAGCCCATGTTTCACTGCCATGTAGCATGGCTGTTCGTACGCATGCGTCATACAGTCTGCCTTTTACTCTGAGTGAGAGTCCCTTTGTCGCCAGCAGGGGTAAGAGCTCTCTAAACTTTGCCCAGGCTATTCTTATTCTAGCAGCTACACTTTCAGTGCACCCACCCCCACTACTAACTTGGTCGCCCAGATAGAGGAAGCTATCGACTACCTCTAGTTTTTCACCCTGGAATGAGATAGAAGTTGTTTCCTGTTTGTTTACTGTCTTTATTGCACCTGAACATCTGCCACAAACAAAAACTAACTTGCTAGTTAACCTGCCTTTGATGTTGCTGCACCTCTTATGTGTCCATAGCTTGCACCGGGTACATATTGTATAATTTTTATTGTTACCTATTTTCTTTGTTTCTATTAATTTTCAGCTTATTCATATGATAATGTATGATACAAATATTTTAAAATTCCATTTGATTAGTCCAGTTAGATTTTACTTCAGTTTTGACAGACATGCAATGAAATCATAAATTCACTGATATATTTGTAGTACCAAATATCATAGATTTGTGAATGCTAATGAATTTAGATTTTTTTGGACATAACTTTTTCATTCTTCTGTGAATAATTTTTACCATTATTTGTCACTACTATACAATGATGTTAAAGGAGGAATTTATTTTAGAACTCAATGAATTTGAGAATGCTTCATAATCACAAGTGAATCATGAAGGAGTTTCTACATGGCTGCTCAACTTGCTAGAAGTAACCAAATTTCCCTTACATTATACTTACACCATCTTAGAAACAGACACATTGGATAATGTGATCTTTGGTTCCCTGCATGTAGAAAAAGGATTGAGTTGTCATAGCTGGACTACCATTGACAATAGGTGTGCTAGGCCAGGGCTTATCTGTAGCTAAACAAGCTTCATTTGATATTTAGATTTAGTATTCCCATTCAGAGATTTGTTGATATCCATATAAGAACTGAAACATTAAAATTTGATTTTAAAAAGTGTTGAAGAACTAGATCAAGGAAGACTCTCTTAAATGCATATAAAAGAATTGAAGATGGGGGAGAAATACATAAGTTTTATTAGCAGAGTATTCCATGGAGTATAAAGTTTTTGTCAATGTAAACTTAGTACTTCTTGATGTGGATTGTTACATATAGAAAAGCTTTGAAAACTTGTGCTTCAATAATTTATCATTAAAAGTTTTCTGACCCATTTAGATGTTGCTGATATGGAAAACTAATATGATGAATAAGCATTTACTTTAACATTCAGATTACTCTATCAAATATAATGTTTATTCATTTACATTGTTACGAAATAATCACGCATTGTTTTAGAGCTTTGAGATTTTGACGATCTGATTGTTTATAGAATGACATTGTAGGTGTGAGAGGCCAGATCTGGCCGTTTTGAACATAAAATAGGTAGAATATCTGGGTCAGATATGACCGGTTTAAATGTTAAAGGGTTAAGAACATCCAGCTGTAGAAACCATGCCAAAACAGACAAATGGAGCCTGGGCAGCTGTTTCAGCTGGCCAATTCCTCTCAAGCCATCATGGAGAATGGACATTGAAAGATGATTGTTTAAATATTGGATTCCTTAGGTAAAAGGCCAATTTTGTAAGAAGGGATATAAAATTTTAGTGACCTTGTGAGTAAGAAAAGATAGATATAACTAAGATTTAACCCTTTTGATATGAACCCACCTGAGACTACCCTTGTTTCTATGATACAAACAACTTGTTTCAAAGTGATCTAAATTGAAATTTCAACCCTTTAGTATTTAAACTGGCTTACATCCAGCCCAAATATTCTTCTTGTTCTATGTTCAAACCAGCCAGATCTGGCCTCACACATCTAGTCTACAACGTCTTTCTGAAAATAAACAAACACATCTTGATAACTATGAGACAATGTATGATTAATTTAAAACACTGTGAACAAATAAGCATTACATTTGATAGAGTAATCTGAATGCTAAAGGGTTAATGTTCCAAACAGCAGATTAATTAATGTAAAAATTGTTTCACTACATTTTTCATTCTTTTCAAATTTAATTGAAACAAAGCAGTGTATAGCACTTCCCAAACTCCTTCCTACCAAAGAACTACTAGACTCTGGGAAATTTTTCCTAAAGGGAATACCAACCATATTGACCTCATTAATCTGAAGGCCTGCAGAGGTCATGAGCAGCAATCTTCCTCTGCCAAGTGAATTTTGAAAACAAATACAGTAAAGAAAATAGAATAATATAACAGTGACTTTACTTACAAAATGCTTTTAATTATTATTCAAATCAAACCATTTTATATTGAAATTAGAAAGTAAAATGTTATGGTATTAATATTTCAGTACGCACCATTAAAACATATTTATTGAATCTTTATCTTAACTTTATATTTTGCTAGCAAATTCTGAAGCATGGCAGATTCTGATGCTCCTGAAATATTGGATATTACTACGTACACAGCAGACAAACGTTGGCTAGAAAATATATTTCGTGATGTTTCTAAATTGTCTGTAGCTAAGCAGACTGTGGTTGGTGGTATATCTGGCTGGTAAGTAAGCCTTATCATAAATAATTTACTTCAATTGAAGTCTGAGAAAATATGAAAACAAAAAAATTTGATTCACTGGCTATATTGTTGAGAGATTTGCATCACAACCACATGATCTGGGTTCATCTGCATAGGTGCACTAATGACTTGTAAGTGAAAATTTATAAACAGAAAAATATGCAGAAGTCTTATATATGTGTGTGTGTGTGTGTGTTCCTTCTGTTTATTTTTTCCATACTGGCATGAATTAACCAGATGCTTTTCCTCCCACTATCCTTTATTGTCTTCAAGTAAGAGATCTCCTATTTTATTTGCCTTTCAAGATGCAATATTACAAAGCTAGTTGACAATTTGTTGACAAGAGAAATGACATTTTCACTGTTTACAAAACAAGCACACACACACACACTCACATATTTTTCTTTCTTAGTAATTAGACTAGTTATGGGGTGAGCAGATAGCAGAAGAAATCTTCAGAGGAAGAACTCTTGTCAGGCAAGTGTTTGGTCCATTAGTTCTTAAGTTCATGACTCCTAGGTGTCTTACTGTTTTTGAAATGCCACTTTTAGTGGGGATTGAACTCAGAACATTTAGGTGATTTTCTTTCCTTGAATTGTGGTGTATATCATTAGGTCATGATATGACCACTGCAAGAACTGATGCTGTGAATCAAACTGGGTTTCTTTCCTATTATGTTTAACAGCTTGTAGTATTCCTTTCCAGCTCTAGCTATCATTTCACTATGCCCACAGCCACATTGACTTCTTCACATCTGTTCTTTTGTGACCTTTGATTCCAAGATGACCTAGTAGTGGGCATATGGAAGCTGCAACAAATCCTCATGTGCCAGCTTACATTGTCTGTACTGTGTAACAGTACCCTCCTTTCATCAATTTATTCTCAAAGTCACCTTCATCTTAAACTGATGTTGTTCATCTACTTGATAATCATAAGGAACTCTCAGCTCAACCAAGATGATTCTGGCATCGGATTTCAATCATAGGATAATATCTGATCTTTGTCCTTTCATATGGATGAAATGTGAATAGTCTTTATGCTAATCTGGGACATCTGCAAATATTTATCATTCCCCTTAAAGTTCAAATAGATTTTGTCTGACCTAAACTTCATTCCTAAACATCTTTTTGGATCCAAACCACTTCTTCCTTTCTGTTACAAATATCAGAATTACATCTGACCCTTGATTGATTGAATTAGCTCTTCTGTTGTGTCTCTATGTGTATTTTCCTTTGGCAAGAGCATTTTATGGCACTAAGAACATACTTCATTGTTAGTGGTTTGTACTTGCATAAAGGACTGCTTGGATCCTTCTTTTTGCCCCATTTCATAAGGTTGGGTCTTTGATGAAAGCAGATCATGTGTGGCTCATATGATGAAGCTCAACCTGAGTGATGCCGTCTTCCACACATTGTTCCATGTAAGCGATTTTTGCAATGACTCATCCTAATTCATCCACTGTCCTTGTTGAGACCATTTTACTGCTTTTGTCCTCTCCTTTCCTTACTTCCTGAATTACCTAGTCTTGACAGTTCCTATCCATAGTCTTTGACCACTGTTGCATTTTGCTTGTACCTAATCCTTGTTTCCCTATCTGGATAAATCCAAAGACATCTTTAAAAGCAAGTTTTCTTTAGCATCTGATGTGACTTCTAGGACCTTCCATTTCCTGCCAGTTTTTAGGGCAGGCTGTACTGATCTGATCACTCTGTCTTTGAAGCACTCTAACATCTGCAGTCTCATTTTCCCTGCTTTGTATTCTTCTACAATTGATTTAAGTGACAATTTCCTGATGAATTTGTTATCTTTGCCTCTGTTGCCTCAATTGACCTTGTGGCAATTTCATACATGAGTGGTGACCACAGTGACATTGGTATAAGCAAATGTTGGAGATGCCACATTTTCTATTTCCCCAGCAATTGGTAACAGTCAATCTTAAGACCTTCATCTGCTGTTTGAGCAGATTCTTTCACTTGTTTAGTGTATTTCAATGACTCGTCTTACCATCTCCCCAGACTTTTCACAGGCTGTTCTGATAATGTGCTGCTTGAGTTGAGAGGGATTGCAATATATGTTCCAGTATCTGATGGCCCACATCTCATTTACCTTCTTCAGATGCCCACCATCTCCATCTATTTTCCCTCAGGTCACTCTTCCACTGACGTCCATCACTCACTCTCTTTCCATATCATCTACAACTATTTACAAGCAAAATTACCTCCCCCTCTGTATATTGCTAGCTGGTACTCCCTCTCCTCTATGTCACTCCTAACTGACATCCATTTTACTCTCTTCACCAGTCCTACAGCAGCTCCTACTTGCTGTCTCCTTATCTGCAAATAGCTAGCTGCCATTTCTCTATGCCACTACCTTACCCAATCTCTAGTTATCATCTACTCTCCTCTACCTTCCATTCAACTCATATTTATCACCCAGTGCCAAATGCTTTGTCCCTCGTTTATCATTGAGTATATCCGTACCCCTAACAATCCTTCACTCTCTATATATATACTCATGCAACTTCTATTCATCCATTCTTCCTGTTCTGCTTCTGGACCTACCATGACACCTCATCACCACCATCTTCAGCTGCACTCAGATTACTCCTACTTACTCTTGTATTGGGTTGGCAACTAAGTTCCCACCGTTTTTTTTAAATTAAAATTTTTTAAAAGGTTTAATAAAAAATAATAATTAATCAATCAATAATGTATTCGCTCTTGTTGTTTACAACGTTCGACAAGATTTTCAATACTGCATTGGTAGAAATCACCTGATTTTGACTCAAAAAATTGATCCAACCAACCTCTCATTTTTGCCTCAGATTGAACAAACTACGACATAGCATTTGAAAGATTTCAAAAGAGGTGGAAATCTGTTGGTGCCAAACCAGGAGAGTACGGCGGGTGTGGCAGCACTTCTCAGCCATGTGTTTAAATGGCTTCCTTGGTCATATTGGCGATATGAGGGCGGCGTTCTCGTGCAGCAGAACTCCATGCTGCCAATTAGGTCTTTTCTCTTGAATAGAGTTCCATGTTGACTATTTGGTTCCATTCAAGCAATTCGTAATGGATAATCCCTTCCCAGTCCCACCATACGCACATCGTTTTATGCAGATGAAGATCTTGTTTCATGCGCGGTGTCACTTGTTTACCGAGGCTAAGCCATTCCTTACGCTGCTTCATATCGATGTACAAACACCATTTTTCATCGCCAGTAACGATGCGGTAAAGAAATCGTTGCTTGTATCCATGAGTTGAGCGATGATGAGCAAGCAAACTAGCGGAGATTGTGGCTCGTTGATTTTTGTTGTCACTTAAAGCATGTGGAACCCATGCTCCATACTTCTGAACCTTTCCCATCGAGTGAAGATGCTTCTCTATAGCAGTGTGGGAGCATTCCATTTTCTCTGCTAGTTCCCTTGTCGTTTGACGAGAATTTTCATGCAAAAGTTGGTTTAATCGCTCTTCATCGAACTCAACTGGACGGCCAGAATGAGGTGCATCTTTGAGATCAAAATTTCCATTTTTGCACTTGGCATACCAATCACGAGTGGTTCTTTCAGCTATAGCACCCTCTCCATACACAGCACAAATGTCGCGAGCAGCTTTTGCGAGATTAGAGCCTTGATTAAAAGCAAAAAGAAGGTGGTGTCGAAAATGTTCGTTTTTCTTAACTTGACATTCCATTTTAATGATCTGAAAATCAACAAAAATTAACTAACAGTAACTAGAAAAAAAAACAAAATGGTTTCCAAAATGATTCAAAAATAGAATTCTTGAAAAAAATAGATTCCAAAATTTAAAAAAACAGCAGGAACTTAGTTGCCAACCCAATATAATGCTAACACCCACGTATTTCTTCTATAGCAAGAAATCTGTTCCAGTCTCTTCCTTCATACTTTAACCTTTCATCACCTTAAAGCAATCTACCAGATACTATTACATTACTGTCAGTTGGCTGCCTTACATCATTGTTTTAGCATCCACTTTTCCATGCTTGTACAAATTGGACAGAGTTTATTCAAGCACTTTTTGTACAGCCTGATGCCTTCTTGATGTTAAGACGCTTCAAAAACAGTGTGATCAGATCAGTACAGCCTACCCTAGGAACTGGCATGGCCTAGAGACCACAACAAATGCTAAAGAAAACTTGTCTCTGAGGCAGTTTTTGCATGGCCTGATGCCTTCCTGTTTCCAAGCTAGATGATGTTTCTTCAAGGCCAAACATGTTTTCACAGAATATTGGAAATGAATGATACTGCTTGTATGACAGTGACATTCATTTATAACTATCATGCAATGTCAAAACAGAGAGACACATAACCCACCCCACCTATGTATATGTGGTGGGCTTTTTGCTGTGCAATGGGACTGAACCACAAACCATGTGACGTGTGTGTGTGTGCATATATATATATCATATATATATATATATATATATATATATATATATATATATATATATATATATATATATAGTTTTGACACATCTAGCATCGACTCCTCTTGTGGGACACACAAAAACTGGTTCAAGAGTATCCAGTGGTGCAGACATATCTCATCCGGTGATAAAGAAATTAAAAAAAAAGTTGTTAAAATGACTGTTCCACAATGCAGCTTTCTGTTTTGTAGAGAGTAAAACAGCAAGACAGAAGATAATTCTTCATATATAGAGAAGATCCAAAAATAAAATTGCAGAAGACAAAAAGAGAAATGAACACAATCCATTGAGAAAAGTATGGCCAATTCTTTCTGGCCTGCATTCTTTATCCGAGTGATTTCTCAAATGGTAACATTGTGGTGGTATACAACGTGTATCGCAGTTGTAGGAATTACGGTGCATAGATTGGAATGCGGTTTGTATTTTTTTCCTGGCCCCTATAGTTACCGAGAAAATCGATTAAAACAACTTGCGTGTGAGTTTGTGTCACTGAGGCCATTCATACATACATAACCACTCTCTCTCTTTCTGTCAATCACTCACTACAAAAGCTGAATGAAAAATTTCAGTTATCTCTCTCCTTCTCTTTCTTTCACTCTCTCTCTCTTTCTCATATACACACACACCATCAACATTACCCTCTCTGTCTCTTCACACACACACAAAAGCAATTCATATACACACCACACATTCTGTCTCGCACATCCTATCAAACAGACACAAGCACATTAATTCTTCCGTCTCACGCCAACTTTAAAAGAACTTCACTCATACAACCGCACTCTCTCTCTGTCTCTTTTGCTTTCACGCCGACTTCAAAAAATCTCCTTTTTTCCCCAACCACATATTAAAAAAAAAATATTTTCACTTCTCCGGGCGTTTCTATTACTGACAAATTCACAACAATTCGACTCAAGAGACAAACACAAACCACCTCATGCTGACTGCAAAATTCCTGCCAAATTATCCGCAAAAACACACACACATACACACACGTCCATTTCATATATCTTCTTTCAATTTCTGCTCTTTGATTAGACAGACGTCCACTACAATAGCTCTCAGCTACATTTTGTTCTCTAAAAAGGTCCGTGTCTATTTTTTCTATAAACATATAACGACTTATTCCATACTTCTCCACTTAGCTTTTATCTTCACTTTTCTTAAATTGGACACGTCTGCTATTAAGTTGCAGAACTCTGGCAGTACAGTTACAAATCATTTCTGCTATACTTCTTACATACAGTGAAGAATTCCGGGTAGAGGTAGGGGTCCATTAAGGTTCAGTGCTCAGCCCTCTCCTATTTATCATAGTCCTCCAGGCAATAACACAGGAATTCAAGACAGGTTGCCCCTGGGAGCTCCTCTATGCTGATGACCTTGCTCTAATTGCTGAGTCACTATCAGAACTAGAGGAGAAATTTCAGGTGTGGAAGCAAGGATTAGAATCGAAGGACCTGTAGAAAAGGCGAAGGTAGAAACTCCATAAGATGTACCTAGTGTAAGCTATGGACACATAAGAGGTACAGCAATATCAAAGGAAGGCTAACTAGCAAGATAGTTTTTGTATGTGGCAGATGCTTAGGAGCAATAAACACTGAAAATGTGCAGAAAACAACCTTTGCCACACTTCAGGGAGAAAAACCAGAAATAGTTGATAGCTTCCGCTACCTAGGTGACCAAGTTTGTAAAGGGGGAAGGTACGCTGAAAATGTAGCTGCTAGAATAAGAATAGTTAGACCAAAGAAGTATCAGTTGTGGTGTGCAAGAGAGACGATTGTGCTGGTATGGACATGTGGCAAGAATGGATGAGGATAGCTGTGTGAAAAGTACCACACCCTAGCAGTTGAGGGAACCTGTGGAAGAGGTAGACCCGGGAAGACCTGGGATGAGGTAGTGAAGCACGACCTTCAAACTTTAGGCCTCACGGAGGCAATGACTAGTGAGCGGGACCTTTGGAAATATGCAGTACGTGAGAAGACTCGGCAAGCCAAGTGAGAGCATAATCTGTGGCCTCTGCCAGAAGTGTAGCCAGCTCACTTATTCATATCTTTACTTCATTGGATACTAAACTCTGCTTGCGAAGACCTGTTGGAGCAAGTGAAATCGAAATCGTAATTGAACCATATTCGGTGACTGGCACCTGCGCCAGTGGAGCACTAACAGCAGTGTTCAAGCGTGTTCATTGCCAGAGCAGCTGTCTGGCTTCCATGCTAGTGGCTCGTAAATAACACCATTTGAGCGTGATCCTTACCAGCATCGCCTTGTACCACTTGTGCTGGTGGCGCGTTAGAAAATCATTTGAACGAGGTTGTTGCCAGTGCCGCTGGACTGGCTCCCGTGCAGGTGGCATATATAAAACACCATTTTGAGTGTGATCGTTGCCAGTACCGCGTGACTGGCCCTTGTGCTGGTGGCACGTAAAAGCACCCACTACACTCTCGGAGTGGTTAGCATTAGGAAAGGCATCCAGCTGTTGAAACTCTGCCAGATCAGATTGGAGCCTGGTGCAGCCTTCTGGCTTGCCAGTCCTCAGTCAAATCGTCCAACCCATTCTAGCATGGAAAGCAGACGTTAAACAATGATGATGATGATTGAATTAGCTACACAATGTATATTCTATTAATTTCTAAAGTGTATTGTGATTATAACTTTTGATTATAAATTTGGTCTGGGTTGTCGTCATATAATATCCATCATGCTTTTGGTGTGTTTGGTATGTGTTTCTAAGGCATAAACATCTTGAAAGAATTGTTTTCCTTGTTCGTTGCTTATTATTCTTTTACTTGCTTCAGTCATTTGACTGTGGCCATGCTGGAGCACCGCCTTTAGTCAAACAAATCGACCCCAGGATTTATACTTTGTAAGCCTAGTACATATTCTATCGGTTTCTTTTTGCCGAACTGCTATGTTACGGGGACACAAACACACCAGCATCAGTTGTCAAGCAATGGTAGAGAGACAAACACACACACAAACATATGTACATACATATATATATATATATATATATATATATATATATATATATATATATATATACACACACACACGACAGGCTTCTTTTAGTTTCCGTCTACCAAATCCACTCATAAGGCTTTGGTTGGTAAGCAAGCTACACACAGCCACTCGCCACATTGTTCAAATGTGCTTTCTCTTTCAACGGTACAATTTAAGAGAAATTTGGCTGCTATTTTCAGCATAACAAGTGACCACGAAGAGATTTCCTCATTGGCTCAAATTTTCCCTTTTGCATATTAGCATGGTAGAAATAATGATAATGTAGGTTGAAGCAAAACAGAAGTGTGTATAATATTGGTGTATTGTATTTCAGGAAAGTAGTAAAATAGATGACTAAGACACTGTGGTTAGATACAGTATTGTAAAGCAGTGCAAATATTTAATTTACTATATGAAGATGTTATTCTTTTCTTTTATACATAATAGGTGTGCAGGAATGCTTTTTGCAAAAGTAGGAAAAGTTGCTGCAGCAACTGTTGGAACAAGTCTTTTACTCTTACAGGTAATATCAAATTTCCTTTTTTACTTCCTTTTATGTTGTTCATCAAGTCCACCTTTGCTGTACATCCACCTGTGGGTCAAAAAATATATTACCAGTCAAGTACTGGTGTTGATTTAATCAAATAACCCTTCCTTAAATTAGGGAGAATCGTTGGAGTATTGAAACTTCAGGTAAATGTTTTGGTGCTTTAGGATCAACTCCCACTTAAGCAACTTTACCTGTCATCTTTCCAAAATCAATAAAATGAGGTACCAGTTATGTACTTAGGGCTATATAATTTTCTGTTCATTCCCACCAAACTTTGAGACCTGTTGCCTATAAAAGAAATTATTGCTCGATCATCATTATTTTTGTCTGCTCTTCCGTGCTTGCTTGGGATGGGCAACAGGTTTAGTGGAACCAAAGGCAGGCTGACAGTGAATAAAAACTTTGTGACAGATTCACTGTCAGAGCATTGCTCTGAAGAAGTAGTTGATAGCTTTTTCTCCGTAGGTGACTTAATTAGCAGTGGAGGAGGGTGTTCTGAAAGCATAGTAGTCATAATAGGGTGGAAAAGTTTAGGGGAATATTACCCCTGTTGAAAAACGAGATTGTCTTTGTTGTTAATGACCTAGTCTTTATTGTTGAGTCCACAACATCTTGACATTTGCTGCATTTCTTTGTCATCTCATTTGTGATGTCCAGCATCCTGAAATCAACTTTCACTACTTCCTCCTTTAAACTTTCTCTCCTAAGGTTTCCTTCCTCTTGGATCTCTTGGTACCTTTTTATCCCTTTATCATCTCCATATTGCCAGCCAAGGTAATAGTCCCCTAAACTTTTCCATCCTATTCTTATTACTATGCTTTAGAACTGCTGAGTAGCTGCCTAGGTAACAGATACTGCCAGCTACTTTTATAGTCTTCAGAGCATTACAAAGAATTACCAGTACTCCGACTGCTTACTCCCTTAAATCTACCTCAAAATCTTCATCCACTGTCAGCACACTCATAGACCAGTCTGAGTTCATTGTATAGAATTTCCACTCACTCTGCATGTTGAACAATGTCATTTCCTTGATGGCAGCAGAATTGTCCTTTTTTTTTCCTACTTATTAAAATCTTTTTCAAGTTTATTCTTGGTCTCATCTTTTATAGGTTTTGTTTCCACATCTGATATTTCTTCTCAAAGTCTTCTACAGATTTTACTATAAGGACTAAGCTCATCAACAAATAGTTCCCATAGACAGCCAGTTTTAAATCCCTCTGTGATAACACTTGGAAAATTTTAATTGGATTGGGAGATGAGAATCAAGCTGAGATGAATATCTATCTGCATGATAAATTCCTCACTGAACTCATTACTAATGCTCAGTTTGCTGACCGCATCTCTGTTTACCACTTTCACATGTCATTCATCTACACGTAAGTGTGTTGGAGACCATCAAATCTTGTTAAGAGCTTTCTCCAGAGCAACAGGTACTGAATATGCAGGCTTAGTCTTTGCTGAAACATTTCTCTTTGATTTCTACTGTGAGGAAAACACGTAGTACCCTGACTTGACACAAATCTGAAGTGTTTTCCTAACCACTTAGCTAATAACTTTTCTGTTACTTTCATAACATTGTCTTTCTGTTCAAAGCCTCTGTAGTTGTTACTTTCAAAAGCATTTCCTTTGCCTTTGTAGCAATTGTGAGATTAGCTTAAGCCTTGCTTCACCAGATATTTTCAGCATTTCTGAATATACCTGATGGACTCACTGCCTTCATATCCTTAATGGCTATTTTATCCATATAACTGTTCACTTCAATAATTGGTACTCTTTTGGGCATAGTTCTTCCCATACATTTTCCACTTTCAGCAGAATCTCAATATTTCAAACACTTTTCCCAAACATCTTAATTTACTTTAACATTTTGGAACATGCTTCTGATCCTCATCACAGAACACTGGTAAACTTGCTTTTTCTTTTCTCTCTCTCATCCAACTGATATAGTTCCTTGTTATCCACTTCCTGTCTTTTAATTATAATGCATTTATCTAGTGTTATTCTGTTATCAGCTAGTACCATCCTGTAGGTTGTGTCTTAAAAACTCATTGTTGTAGGTTTCTGTCTCCTCTTTATCAGAAGCATCTTCTAGGATAGTTCTAACATGTATAACAGATTGATCTTTGAGAAAGAAGGATTGGGTTAAGTGATAAGTATTTGGTAGGTTAGGATAGGGACACAATGATTGATGATAGACAAGTGAATTTTGTGGGCCAGGGTATGAAATCAGTCAGCTGTAGAGTACAGAGAACATTGTAGTAGCAATAGAAGAGGCAAGCATGTGTTGAGTGACAACATTGTTTAGTTTTAAATCCGTGTTACTGTCAGTTCTAACCCAGCTTGCAAGAACATATGCAAATTTAAAGATGTGTTCTCATATTTACTGACATGATATTCATTTTATTATCAAGAAAGAGTTATTCTTACTATCTCCTCCTTAGCGAGAGCAGAGGTATTGTTTTCAGTCATGTTTGTTTGTCCATGGACAAGATATCTCAAGAACCGCTGGATGGATTCGGATGAAACTTTCAGGGATGTTTGGCCTCATGACCGGCACAAACTAATTAGATTTGCAGGTCAATCAGGTACTGGACAAGGGTTCTGGATTTTTTTTTTTTTTTTTGCTTAATTTTTGATAGTGGTCAGGTTCACTTTTAGTATTCTCATTTAAAAAATCATCTCCATCTAATTGTTGAGAGGACGTTGGTGTTGCTTTGGTAGGTCTGTGCTGAGTGCTCATTTTCTTTTGTACTAATTTCAACCAGCAACACAAATTTTATAAACTTTGACTCTTTAGCATTCAGGTTTCTGTCAAATGTAATGCTTATTTATTCACATTGATAAAAATTAGCTTTCAGATTTTAGTGATGTATTGTTTTTTAAAATAATTTTGTATTGTAAGTGTGAGAGGCTGGATCTGGCCAATTTAATTGCTAAGGGGTTATATAAAATTGAGAGTAGTAGAAACAAAAATTAAAGTTTTAATTGTAGTTACATTTCAGTTTTAGATTTCTTTTCAACATCAAAGTGTTAACAACTTCTCAGCTAGCTCTTGACTAGAGTTACCAGATCTATTTCTTAAACATTTTTAAAAGGAAACAAATTGTGTTAGTAGTTCAAAGTGAAAATTTTGCTTGTAAATTTTAAAAATATAAGGATTGCTTGTATTTCCTCCATGACAATGGTTTATCAGCCTTGTGTTCTTTAAAAATTAATTCTCATATCAAACTGATTTTCTTCCTCCACTGATTTCTATTAGATATTAATGTGGCTATGGCCACTAGAATGAGCTATAGTTATATCAACTTGTTCGTAGGCCACCTTCACTTGCCTAATTTCTAAGTCATACATTTTATGAAACTGTCTGTGACTCAACTCAATCACTAGAGCAAGCAGCTCTTTTCAGTCATCTCCTTTAACAATGTCCATCTCATGACTCTCCTATCATGACTTTCTTTGCATCCTATACATAATAAAGCTGCCATTGTAGAATTTAACTTCAATACCAGGTCACAACAAATGAGGTTAACTCTAGCCTCATTGATGCAGCCTGCTACCAAGCCCTGGTTTTTGACTAGACCACTGATTTCTTGCAACAGATTCTCTTCATTTTCTGTCACGTGACCACACTATTCTCTGCAACTTCAATTTTTTGCCTTTCAAAGATAAGAACTTACAGGACTTCTTTAGTTTATGTCATTAGTTAGACCCCACTTGAAAATTTCACACTTTTAACTAGCCCCAAGTTTATGGTCAATGTACCTAACCATTTTAAGTTCATTTCTTTCAGTCTGTCTTATATACTGTATCGCCAACCGTCACTGCAGTTGATCGTATGATAGATGCAAGTGGGAGTGATTACATCCTCTTATATTTTCCTCAAACCTGTACACCCCTCTGCTTTGACTCACCAATTCACATCTTTGTGATAACTCCAGCAATGCTTCATTTCTGATATGTAAAACTGCTCATTCTGCTGTCCACACCATCACCCTCTCTACTTACCTTCTGCATGAGTGTAATCAACGTAGGGAGATATATTGATAGGGATCTTTTTTAAAACGGGAGCCACATTTTTCATTAATGTTTTTTATGTAGTGTTTTTGGTACCGAAAGACTTTCAAACTTCGTATACTTATCTATTTTGTGTTATAGAACAGAAAAATATTTTTGTATTCGAATTTATTTCATGTAAAAAAATTGACTTATTTCGATAATTTCAACCAATCACTGACACGTATTCAGTTGTTTACATTTACTCCTTTGGCTGATTAAGCCATAGCTTCGTTTTATTTGCTTTTTTACCCTAACCCTATCACCGATAGAATTGTTTGTTTATGTAGTCGGCACTTAATGTATATCTGCTGAATGGATGTCAGTGATGGGTTGAAATTACAGAAATACGACAACTTTAACATGGAATAACTTAGGGATGTTTTATATGACACATTCTACCAGTGTTCCAAGTTTTTCGTTAATGAAAAATGTGGCCCCCGTTTTAAAAAAGATCCATTGATAGTGAACTTGGGGCCACAAAAACATACGTGGAAAATAAGTCAATTTATAAGTATTAGGTCTAGAAATAAGCTCAACATTACTAGGGCTGGTTGTTGTTAGCAAAAGGGTTAATGCACCCCACTACCAATTATGTGAATTTACTGCATTAATAAGGTTGATGGCTTAGAAATTAGCAATGTTCTTGCAAAAACACTTAGGTGTTATCTTAGTTTCTTCTAATGGAAACAACCAAATACACATTTTTATGTATCAATCAGACAATTTGTCAGGCCCCAACAACCCAATATTTAAATTGAGACCATAATGTTTTAATAAATTTGTTATTTTATAGATAGCCCAGCATCAAGGTTATGTTACAGTAAACTGGACCAAAATTGAAAAGAGCATGCAAACGGCCAAGGTTTCTATTGAAAGAGACACCAAGAAAGCCTATCCCCATGTTGCAGCTTCAGTAAGAATAATTTATATCTTTAACTCTTTAGAATTCAGATTTTTACTCAATCAAATGTAATGCTTATTATTATTTACATCATTACTGGCATGGGTTGGATGGTTTGACATGTCCAGATTCCAGCTAGTTGCTATGGCATGGTTTCTATGACTGGATGCCAGCCGAAACAGCAAATCACATCTCTGTCCATTGTCATTTCCTCATAAGGCCCAGCATCCTAAGAACCTTTCTCACCACTTCATTCTACAGAATTATACATGCATTGTCTTGTAGCTTTGAAGTCTCAATGATCTGACTTGACTTTAAGAATGACATTGTAGACTAGATATGGCTAGTTTGAACAGAAGAGGAAGAATATTTGGACAAGATATGCCCTGCAGTCCTTCCACTTGTGCAGTGCATTTGCTCTAGAAACTGAATTATGCAATTCCAATTTGCCATGCTTGCATGGGTTGGACTAACTTTAAGGCAGTTTTTCTGTAATATGGACATCCTACCTTTCACCAACCCTCACTCATTATGAGTCTACAAGTCTAACATACCAAAACAAAAGAGTGGAAAAACCCGATACATTTTAAAAGGAGTTACAAATGTAGAATCTCCCAATCAATAATTTTTGAAGAATTCCCAAGAGATTCTATACATTTCCTTCTTTTTACATGTTATACCTTTGTAACACCTATCCTGTACTGAAACATAACATGGAATTAAGTTTGTTTTCAGTTTGTCTTCCAGATTGTAGCTGAAGACACTTGCCCCATGTGCCATGTAGTGACATTGAAACCATATGGCTGGGCCTGTGCCTAAAATTCTTTTTAATTAAATCACTGCATACAAGAGAATAACAATTTAAATAGTAAACAGATGTCCTTTCCACAACAAATCCATTTCACCTGGCTAAATTTCCTTTGAAATCACACTAAAGGATGACATTCCTATTGCTTTGTTATCTGAATTTCATTGATTCTGTGATTTCTCGCTTCAGAATTTAAATGCTAAGTTTTAAGTGTTTTTCATTCTCCATATATTTTCAGATCAAAACATTTTTCGCACAGAATGTTTTCCTGGCATCAGGTTTTGCTGGTGGTTTTCTGCTTGGATTATCATCATGATGTCTTTACAATTCCTTTTCTTCTCTAATAAACCATACAAATATATAATTCAATATAAGAACCTTTTACTTTTTTTTAAAATAAACTGTAAATATGACATGCATTTCTAATGAAACAAATGTTTCTTATTAAAAAGGTGACCACTCCACTAAAATGCTTCGTTTTCTTTATAAATGGTTGTAATGCTAACAACTAAGAAAACTTGAAAAAAAAAAACCTTGATTAAAATTTCATTTTATTACCAATATCAGTCACTGTAGAGGATATGCATGTCTGTCTCTTCAGAAGATTCTTTTTAAAAGAATGCTAATGACAACAGCTATGATTAGCATACAAGTTGGTTGAAATTTTCCTTTTCACATCGATAATATATTTCCATGTGGCCAATCGACACCTCACTGGAAAAAGAGCAATAAAGATATGTAAAGAATATGCTGTAAAACAAAAAAAAAAGTCACATCACCATAAAATATAAAAATGTTTTTTAATATCTTGGTGATAAGATCTTACTATTAGTGATAATTAAGTTTACCAATGCTTACTATTCACCTCTGGTTTTATTTAGTGCACATGCTTGTTCTTGCAAATGAAAACATAAAATGACCAAAACTTGCAGTACTTGACTTTCGCTGTATGTGTGTATTTTTTAAGTTAAGATTGATATGCCCCCATCCCCATGAAAGTGTGTGTGTGTGTGTATCAAATTTCCAAGTCAAGAGGTCAACAAAAACCAGAGAGGGGAAGTAAAACCATTCTTTGCTGCTAGCCTTTGATTTACAATGAATTTTATATCTTCTTTTCCATACTTGCATGAGATTCATTGGGGCAGATTTTCTACAGTTGGATGCTCTTGCAAAATACTAAAAAGTATTAAGGCAAATCTTTAATTCACTTAAAACCACAAAGGATTTGATTAGGAATGGAAGGTGCTTTAAACATAAGAATCAAAGATAGCTAGTATTAGTTCTAGTATTATTTTCCAGGTATTTTAAGGGGCAAATTACTATTATTTGTACTGGTGTCCCATATATTTTAATGGAGACTATATTCATTATCAAAATTCTGGATGAATAAATAAGAACAAGTAGATTTGTTAGGTTGCGATTTTGAAAAAAGTTATACTTACACATTTCACCATTTCAAGACCATCTTTCAAAACTATGAAGAAAGGAGTTTGATCCTCTCGATGATCGAGTATCATAAATGTACCGATCTCATTAGACTCACCTGAGCATAAAAAAAAAAAACTTTCATTAGTTATTTAGAGCAACTAATTTTCGTGATTTACCATCGTCATAGGAAATGTAGGCATGGTTGTGTTAGAAATAAGATGCTTTAGTTAATTTAATAATAACAGTGTGGCTTGACACAAAACTTGCAATTTTATGAACTATAATTTCATTATCTTGGACCCAAGTCAAGACCCATTTTCATAACACTAAGGATACCCCAGTTGGAAAAGAAAGACTAAGATAAAAGAGAGCAATTGGGAGATAATAGCAAAAATGTGTTAGGACATGTCCTTAACCCTTTCGTTACCATATTTCTAACCAAAATACACCACTTATGTGTTTCAATTAATTTCTAACAATCATAAATTTAGTCTGGTTTCATTAAACAACTAACTTTTTTATTTATCAACATATTTATGTGATTTTTGGAAGATAATTTAACGAAAGGTTCTCAACCAATTCTATACCAAAATTTTTGTCACAAAGTGACTCTAATTACAGGTAAATTGAACAAAATATAAAATTATTAAAATTTTTGTTCAAACATCGCTACAGAAAATGGGTTATTAGCTAATATTCAATTGGATATACAACAAAATATTATTATAGAAGAGTTGTGCACATTACTGGATACATTCGTCTCTTTTGCCAGCATAAAATTAAAATCCAGAGCAGTACCCAGTATTTGATTCACAAATCTTCCAAACTTTGATCCCCCATTTTGTGGGCTTTCCTGGCATATACTGTCGAAAACGCACTCGGCCTTTATAGCCCACCGTATCCTCATCTATAAACTGTTTTATATGTGTTTTGAACACAATCAATGAGGGGTCTTATTTTAAATAAGGGATCAAAGTTTGGTTCTCCACGTACTGGTGTACTACTCGTGTCTCTTACATGTAGATATTGAGTCAATTTTAAAAACCATATCCTCGTCATTATACTTGAGACATATTCATCTCCAAAGGGTTGATCACTACTCCAGTAATTTGTTATTCTAGGTAACTTTCTAATGCCCATAATATTTATGGCAAAATATGCTTTAATTTCATTCAAGTTTGTGGGAAACCACAAACTATCTTTTTTTACGCTTTGTTTACATTTAGCATAACAGTTTGTTTCCATCATAATCAATTCAAATAGGTACATCGGAAAAAGCAAAAAGAAATAGTCTAAAACTTTACTCTCCTGGGAAAGACTGACTTGGTCCAGTTTCTTCAGAAAAATCAGTGAAAGAAGGAGTTTTTAAATTTTCACTCCATTCAGGTACTAATTCATTCTCTTTATCGCTATCATCGGAGCTCTCGGATTCACTGCTTTCATTTTCGGAAAATGAAACCTCAGATTCATTATCAAATACCACGTGCCTTTTTTTTTTCGGTTACAGAGTTAGATTTATCAAGGTCTTCAACGGAAAATCCTTCAAATTCTGACTCGCTGCTTGACAGAACAAAATTCATATCCATTTTTTTGTCGGGATTACAAATTTTGAAAACACAACAGGAACAAATTTGGAAAAAAATCTCCCAAAATTCACAAAATTAAAAAAACACGTCGATCGTCGTACAAAACTATAGCTGAACTGTTTTCACGAATGTACTAACGAGATTTGCTCGGATATTCTCATTTAAATATGAATAGGTGATTACTGGCAGCTTGGTCACATGAACCAAAATTTTTTTTCAGGCGGCTTGGTAACGAAAGGGTTAAGGGACATTAGGGTTGGTGATATGAAACTTGGGTTGGGTGAGTGGGCTGGATGAAGTGACAAATATGGGAAAGGGGCAGGGGTTGCATGGCAGCTGATGAGAATGGAGAGATGTGATTGGTAGAGACAATGGGAAATGGAACTGGTTTGAGGTGGGAATGTAATATGTGCCTATTTTCCTCTTAGGTGATAAGAGGAAATGTGTTAGGGTACAAAATGTTGGGGTGGGACAGAGCCCCTCACTGACAAGCATTACCAAGGCAGTTTTAAGATACCAATCCTGCTGTGGGGACTGGGTCTTGAGTAAAGAAAAGCACCAGATATCTCAGTGCCTCTGCAACTGATAGATAATCCTGCACTTTCTGCTGCCAGTTTTGAACATAGCTTACTGATTCTTGGTATTTTTGAGGTAGTACAGTAGCTGACATATGTTCTAAGGGCTAGAATAAATATAAGATTTAATGTTAGCAATTCTACCAACCATACCTGATAAATTTTTAATGATCCCAAAAGAAGCAAAGTTAACTTCAGCAGCAACAAAACAAAGCTAGAATCAAATATTGTGAGGCATTCAATTCAAAGCTCCAAAAGTTTGCTAATTTGCTGCCAGTTGACATATCATCATCAGTGTTTAACGTCTGCTTTCCATGCTAGCATGGGTTGGACGATTTGACTGAGGACTGGTGAAACCCGATGGCTACACCAGGCTCCATTCTGATTTGCCAGAGTTTCTACAGCTGGATGCCCTTCCTAACGCCAACCATTCCGAGAATGTAGTGGGTGCTTTTACGTGTCACCGGCACGAAGAATATCCTATAACATACAAGGATTCTAAAAAGTAAAATAGCAACTTCCATTTAAAAAAATAAGAAAAATTACTTACCTACAAAGAAGCGTAGCTCTTTAAACCGCTTAATAAGTTCTTTGACAAGAATTACTGCACTTGCTTTAAAAGGTTCGACTCTATCTTTGTTCGTTTCAGTAAGCATGTCTACAATCCTGTAATTAGAAATTAAATTTTGTTGCTAAGCAGATAAGTTAATATTTACTTAAAAAAATAAAACCCAAAATTAACAAAACACTGTATGGTCAAACTCGAAGATCTCAAATCACATCCTACTGTCATAGATTCAGACCATTACAATTTGCCCAACTCGTGTCAGCATGGAAAGTGGACATAAAATGGCCATTTAACCCTCTAGCATTCAGATTACACTGACAAATGTAATGCTTATTTATTCATACTGTTTTGGTTTGATCCTGCATTATCTTGTAGCACCAATAATTTTTTTTTTTTTTTTTTTTTAATAGAATGACCATGTAGGAGGTATGAGATGCTATATTTGGCTGGTGTGAGCATAAAACAGGTTGAATATTTGGACTAATGTTAGCAATTCTACCAACCACACCTGATAAATTTTTAATGATCCCAAAAGAAGCAAAGTTAACTTCAGCAGCAACAAAACAAAGCGAGAATCAAATATTGCGATCCTATATGGCTGGTTTAAATGCTGAAGTGTTCTTTTATTCTGTTACTGGTTTCAATTATTTGACTGCAGCCATGCTGGACCACCACCTGAAAGGGTTTTTAGCCAAACAAACCAACCCCAGGATTTATTCTATCGATCTCTTTTGCTGAACCACTAGATCACAGGGATAAAAACATACTAGCATTGGTTGTCAAGTGATGGCCGTGGAGACAAACATAGGACAGGCTTTTCTGTTTCCATCTAGCAGATCCACTCAAAGATTTGGTCAGCCCAATGTGTCTTTACCAAAACCTGGAAACAGGCAGTTGGGAAGTGAACATTGCACAACCTTGCCTCCACCTTTGATTATAGGTCTGCTCTATCTGGGTCATCCTAGAACTAATTAGCATCAACTGAAACAAACTACTTTTGACATCCAGGATGAAAAATTGAGCATAAAATTTGAATTTTTACAGTTTCCAAAATGTGAGAGCGACCATTAAAACAAGTGCAACAATTCAGAAAACACACACACACATATATATATATATATATATACATGAAGAGGCATCAAGCTGTTAGATCAGGTTATGAAAGTTACAGAGAGGGTCATAGCCCAACTAATTAGGGAGCGAATCAATTTAGATGAGATGCAGTTTGTGTTCGTGCCAGGTAAAAGCACAACTGATGCCTTATTTCTAGTGAGACAGCTGCAGGAGAAATACCTAGCTAAGGATAAACCTCTGTACCTGGCTTTCGTTGACATGGAGAAAGCCTTTGACAGGGTCCCCCGATCCCTTATCTGGTGGTCAATGAGGAAACATGGGATAGAAGATTGGTTAGTGAGAGGTGTGCGAGCCATGTACAGAGATGCTGCCAGTAAGGTGAGGGTTGGAAATGAGTACAGCAATGAATTCCGGGTAGAGGTAGGGGTCCACCAAGGTTCCGTCCTCAGCCCCCTCTTATTTATCATAGTCCTCCAGGCAATCACAGAGGAGTTCAAGACAGGTTGCCCCTGGGAGCTCCTCTATGCTGATGACCTTGCCCTAATTGCGGAGTCACTATCAGAACTAGAGGAGAAGTTTCAGGTGTGGAAGCAAGGTCTAGAATTGAAGGGCCTTAGAGTCAACCCAGCTAAAACCAAAATCCTAATAAGTAGGAAGGTAGATAAAACACAAACCCCTTCAGGTAGATGACCCTGCTCAGTATGTAGAAAAGGAGTAGGTAGTAACTCTATAAGATGTACTCGGTGCAAGCTATGGACACATAAGAGGTGCAGCAACATCAAAGGCAGGTTAACTAGCAAGTTAGTTTTTGTTTGTGGCAGATGTTCAGGTGCAATAAAGACTGCAAACAAACAGGAAACAACTTCTATCTCATTCCAGGGTGAAAAACTAGAGGTAGTCGATAGCTTCCGCTATCTGGGCGACCAAGTTAGTAGTGGGGGTGGGTGCGCTGAAAGTGTAGCTGCTAGAATAAGAATAGCCTGGGCAAAGTTTAGAGAGCTCTTACCCCTGCTGGCGACAAAGGGACTCTCACTCAGAGTAAAAGGCAGACTGTATGACGCATGCGTACGAACAGCCATGCTACATGGCAGTGAAACATGGGCTGTAACTGCTGAGGACATACGTAAGCTCGCAAGGAATGAAGCCAGTATGCTCCGTTGGATGTGTAATGTCAATGTGAATACCCGTCAGAGTGTAAGTATCTTGAGAGAAAAGCTGAACATTAGAAGCATCAGTTGTGGTGTGCAAGAGAGACGATTGCGCTGGTATGGACATGTGGTGAGAATGGATGAGGATAGCTGCGTGAAAAAGTGCCACACCCTAACAGTTGAGGGAACCCGTGGAAGAGGTAGGCCCAGGAAGACCTGGGCCGAGGTGGTGAGGCAAGACCTTCGTACATTGGGCCTCACCCAGGCGATGACTACTGACCGAGACCTTTGGAAATGTGCTGTGCGTGAGAAGACCCGGCAAACCAAGTAAGATCGTTGCCAGTGCCCCTGGACTGGCTTGTGCGGGTGGCACATAAAAGACACCATTTCGAGCGTGGCCGTTTTCGTGCAGGTGACACGTAAAAGCACCCACTACACTCTGAGTGGTTGGCGTTAGGAAGGGCATCCAGCTGTAGAAACTCTGCCAAATTAGATTGGAGCCTGGTGTTGCCATCCGGTTTCACCAGTCCTCAGTCAAATCATCCAACCCATGCTAGCATGGAAAGCGGACGTTAAACGATGATGATGATGATGATGAAGAATACATTAAGATCATACAAATATATAGTCCTACTTACAATGTCAACTATATTAAAAATATAAATAAAAAAATTTTAAAGTCCATTTACTTTAAAATATATTATATCTTTGGACCACTACACCCCCATTAGAACATAAGGACTTATAACCTCCATATGGATTTATAACATTCTACTGATTTTATACTCCACCCATTCTATCTATATTTTTAACATCACTTTTATTGTAAGTAGGACTATATATATATAAACTTAATGTATTCTTAGTGTTTGTATTGATATATCTATATATTTTTATTGCATGAAGATGATTTTGAGCACATAATATTTTCATAACGGAATATATTTTATTATATGCATATTGGTAACCCATCTTTTGTTTCTCTAAAAAATAAATTATGTATAAACCAACATTCCAAAAGTAACGAAAGGTTCAGCCCAAAACAACACTGATGGAGATTGAAAAAAGCCTGCAATAATCCTATGTGTGGGAGAGAGCAGACAAAGAAGCCTGGATTATAAAAAAACATGAAGTCAAACCCAAAGGCCTTTCATTATACGAAAGACAGCCTCAGTATGCTGCAAGATAGGACCCCTATTCCAAAAAGATGGCTCCCTCACAGAAAGTCCAACTAGGATCAGAAGTGTCTTTACAACCCTACTGGAACATAGACAAGTGAACAAACCAGTGGATTTCTTTGCCACCTCACCTGTAACCAGCGAGTCAGTTACAATGGAATACATCAACATTAGTGAAGAAGATATACTACTAGACATAGAGGAGGTGGACACAAACTCAACAGCTGGTCCTGATGGCTTCACAGCAATCCTCAAATCATGTAAGCATACCATGGCAAAACCTCTACAGATTATCTTCCAGAGCTTTCTTGCAAATGGCAGGCTGCCAAGCAAGTTGAAGGAGGGAATATGTCCAATCCATAAAGGGGGAAGCAGAGCAGATGCCAAAAACTATAGGCCCATTTCTTTGACTTCACACATCAGCAAACGGATAGTCAGAGGGAAACCAATCGCATTCCTTGAAGAAAATAACTTGCTGAGTGATACCCAGCATGGCTTTCTACTAGGTAGGAGCTGCCTGACCCAGCTCTTACACCATTATGATTGGGTGCTGAGGCAGTTACTCAACTCAAATGTGGACGTAATATACCTTGATTTTGCAAAAGCTTCTGATAAAGTGGATCATGATATGATATCCCACAAACTGCGTGATCTTGGCATAGCTGGAAAACTTGGTCAGGCAGTAGTGGCCAAAGGAGTCACGTCAATGAAAACTAAGATAGTGAGCAGTATTCCGCAGGGCACTGTCTTAGGACCACTGCTTTTCACAGTGGCCCTCTCATATGCCCTCAACTGCCCGGATAGCCACCCTTGCTAGCTATGCAGACAATACAAAAGTCTCACAGAAAATACAAAACCCCAGCGATGTTGCACATCTGCAGCAGGAGTTGAACTCAATTTACAGATGGGCTGAGGATAATAATATGCAGTTTAGTGCTGAAAAATTCCAAGCCCTGCACTACCAGCATCCAAAACTGAATATGAAATTTACAGGGTACTCTGGTCCACAGGGAATTTCAATCCCAGAGCCTAAATCAGTGAGGGACCTGGGTATCGATGAGTGATGATACCTCTTTCCAACTACACATTACCAGGATGGCAACAAAGTGCAGACGACTGGTTGGATGGATCCTGAGAACGTCCAGAACCAGAGAAAAGAAGACCATGATGGTCATCTGGAGGACATTCGTCCCCAGTCGCCTGGATTACTGCTCGCAGCTATGCTCACTCAACAGTGTAAAATGAACAGTGGACCTTGAAGCAATCCAGCGAAGCTTCACAAAAAAGATTGTCTTATTGCAACAGCTAAGACTCTACTCTCTGGGGGGGGGGGGGGGGCAAAGGCAAGAGAGGTATGCAACAATATACATCTGCAAGATCAGGCTAGATACCCTTCTCTCACTAACACCAAACCCCCACCTGTTTTCAATCAAAGCAATATTTCCTCACGGTTAGACAAATTCCTTATGGAAGACTGGAAACAACATCACTGGAATGACAGTGACACTCATCTACAACCATCAAATGTCAAGACAAAGCTGTCAACTAAATCCACTCACAATGCTTTGGTCAACCCAGGGTTTACAGAAGAAGACATGCTCAAAGTGCCACAGAATGGTATTGAGCCTGTGATAACAGTTAGGAAAGAAACTTATCAACCACACAGCTATAACTTTTCAGATAAAATTGCAATACCACTTGTATAAAGTGATGTTTTGTTTACTTAATAGTAAGCATACTGTGTGCTAATGCACACAATGTGAAAGGAGAACTGGGGTAGTCTTATACCTGGCCATCTCCTGTCAGTTGTCCCACTCATGCATGCATAGATGATGGTGACTCAGTTATTAACGTTGCATGCAGAATAATCTGAAAGTATTACAAGACCTCTATGTATAAAACTTTATATGAATTTAAAATTACATAAAAGTGTAAAACTCACTTTTTGGTACTGGATTTCAAATGATCTTTAAAGTAGGGTTTGTCTATATAAACCTCCACCAGCCTGTGGTATAAGACAATGTTAATTCCTGAAGCACCCACATCATTATAGGTTTCTGAAGCCTCTTCAGCTGAAGGATTGGCACCAATGTCAAATGTTTCACTCTGTCCAGTAATATACTGCAATAAAGAAATTTATAACTTTGAAGCAACTTGATTAAATGGTGCCTCAAAGGCTTTTATCTTCACTAAACCACAGACTGTTATTTCAAGTTGTAATATAACCTCTCAATCATTTTCGCAATCAAAGTTTCAAAAAGATCAAATACAATCACACTTGGGATCTTTTCCTCTGTCACCTATGGCATGATGAAAAAGTTTGCCGGAAGAGCTTTATGTTAAAACAATGCAAACATTTTAATTACAAACCATGATAAATGAAACTCAAATGTATACTGAATAACCAAGACTACAAAAAGTTACAAGATAATCAAATAAAAATTTAACATGTTTTTATAAGGCAGTGTATGCTTTTATACCATTTTTACTTTCATTCCTCCATGCTGGAATAGGTTGTCACGATTTAAAACTGTTCTTATTCAGTGAAATTTGTTAGAACCACATCTCAGTCTGTCGTTTCCAGTTTAACCCTTTCGATACCAACCTGGCTGAGAGTACCCATTGTTATTTAAATGAATCTTGTTAGTACATTTGTGAAAATGACACCATTTCACTTTGTAAATAGTTGAGTTATAATATCTGACATTGATGTGATATCTGAACTCAGTGAATTTTGGGAGATTTTTTTTTCCACATTTTCTGTGATTTTTATCAACGGAAGATATGGAGATAGAGAGAGAAAAAGGAAATACAGAAGCACAGTGTACGAGAATGAATCGGATATTTCTGTATCCGAAACTGAAAGCAGCGACAGCAAGGACGATTTTACATCGAAATGGAGTAAAAAGTTCTGAGAGATACTTATCTGTCAAAGATGGCATGGTGAGGTATAAAGAAAGGATATGCTTCCAACAGCATATACCAAGAAAGCCCACGAAGTGGGGGGTGTCAAAATTTTGGAAAATTTGTGAAGTAAATACTGGGTACTGCTATGGATTTAATTTTCATACTGGGAAGAGACAACAATGTTAGTCAGCATGGCCAAGGGTACGAAAGTCTTGAATTTATCACTTCCATACAACCAGGGCCATACATTTTTTGACCAATTTTTTAGTTTAGTCAAACTTGCAGTGGATTTAGCTGTGACAACATATACATATGCTACAGTAATTGCTAGTAGAAAAGAGCTGTCATTGGATATAAAAAAAGTGAAATAATCCAATGGCAGAAAAGAAATCTGCTAGTGACCACAGACATAAAGAGATAAGAGGCAGATAAATTTTCTATCTACCAGTGCACAACCACGTGTAGATGAAAATGGCACCCCATTTGTGAACCTCAATTATACAAGTACATGGGCACCAGAGTTCAGCTGATCTCCATAAATTAGGGAAAAAATGGGTGTCACAAAAGGCAGTGCCATGAATGTCTACATTAACAAAGAAAAACTCCCAGTGGAAGGCCATTTGAAACATCTTTCCAATGTGCATTCTGCAAGGTTGCAGTATGCAGTGGGATATATTACAACTTTCCACAAAAATATTGTGTGAATATTGTCTGTATGTATGATTAGATTGTATAAATATTTTTCAAATTTACTACATTTTACTTTTTATTTACTTGTAATTTTATTTGCCTGTAAGGTGGGTAACGAGTTTTGATTTAATTTCTAATGTAAATGTTTAAAATACATTGGAAAGTTCATTTGCCCCCAAAACAACAAGCATTAGCCTATTATATGCCTCACCTGAATGGGGTAGTAAGGACTGAATTAGTCTTTGCCAGAAGGGTTTTATCTAATCATCAACCACAACTACCTTGAGATGGTTTCAGTTGCCATGGCTATCTCCAACACTGCTGTGATTTCATTCAGATTATCAAATCAATCCAGAGAACAGGACAGGCATCCAACTGCATGTAGATATTTATAGTGCCTGAGTAGTCAACCACCAGTCTTCTTCAGCTGGATGTCACAAAGCACTGAGCTCACCAGGGACAATGCCTGGAAGTAGTTCACACATTGTGAATTTGAGGTTATGCAGAATGACACAGGCTGGGGAGTGTGCTTTAAGTCAATTTTAACTGCTGACTGGTAGATTCTGATAATCTGAAGGAAATTAACACTACAGGTATTTCCTAGTTGGAGTTTGCTATTTTGGTGAGTTTTGTTTGTTTCTTGGTGGCAATTTTTGAGAAAGAGATCTCCCAGTGGCCTTTCCTGCTGGGCATTGAACTTTTTATGTATGTCTTCACCACATTTAATTTCATGACAGTGAAGATGAGTAGTTGACCGCTTACTAGTTGAGACTTGCAATAGGTTTGTCCTCAGTGGCTACCACCATGGTTTGAGCAAGATTATAAAGTGCTTCCAGACTGTCATTTGATGACTCAAGAAGTCAACCTAATTAGTGGTCTGCAGCTTGGTCTTGGATTTTACACTTCTCAACCAGCACCTGAAGGCTCGACAAATTCCTCTATAGACTAGTTTTCCTTTCATTTATGAATTCGTAGCATAGGACATCATTATGGCTGAACCTTTTCTTTATAAACTTGGAGTCCAGGTATTCTATTGCTGGATCGAACGTTTTGCATTCTACAATGGAGGTCTGCCCCACAGAGGACTATGAGTACCACCAGTTTGGATTCATCCGGAATTTTTGCTTTTGTGTAGCATTCATTTCCACTAAGTGTAATCTTTAGTTGGGTTGTCTGCAGAGTTCTCTTGAACACTTAGGCATCCACGTAGAAAATCAATTCAAAAGAAAGCTTTGTTCTGCATGCTGTCTAATCTATTGATCATGGATGCCCAACAATTAAGACACGTGGTTTTCAATTAAAGACTGTATCCATCCACAACATCACTGGACACTGCATTGCACTAAATTCAAAATCAGATTTTTGTTAATTATAAAAATTGATAAGAGAATGCAGATCACATAGCAGAGATGTAAACTGAACCTTTCTCCCCTTTCAAAATTTCTTTTAAGGGATCCAACATTTTAATCTATGGAGATTCCTATTCTGAAATTTTTTTTCCAAAAATTGCAGCCTCAAAATTCCAACCCACCTCCATTTCTTCATTTTTTCCAGAAATTTTTGCAAAATACAAAAATATAGAGATAATGATTCTGAAGGGGGGGGGGGGGAACCCTCTCCCAATTCTATGGCTCTGGCCTTCAAGCAGGCTATTCACATGCTAGAAATAACAGCCAAATCTCACAAAACTGCAATTACATAATGACTTACCTTCTGCAAAGATTTCTTTCTGAGTAATTTCCTGCAGTAATATGACAAAGTGAAAATAAACAGTTCATTTGAGGAAATATCGAAGCAGCTTTCTCCAGAAAAAAATGAATTTTTTGAAAACAAACGGTATTGCTGCCACAAGTAAAACGTGTTTGCACACACAATACGAAGACTTTCATTTCACTTTGTCACAGTATTTCTTTGCTAATTTTACTATTGTTTTTTCAAAAGACTTATTTATGCACTCACATTTTTCTTAATTATAAAAAAAAAAAAAAAAAAAGTATTACTGCAGGAAATTACTCAAAGAAATCTTTGCAGAAAGGTGAGCAGATTGATTACATATTTCTTCCTTTATGCTACCACAGTTTTGTGAGATTTGGTTGTTATTTCTAGCATGTGAATAGCCTGCTTGAAGAGCAAGGCTGTAGAATCAGGAGGGGAAGGGTTTGGGGGTAAATTTTTTTTTTAAATTAAAATTTTACAATTTTTTTCAGAATCATAATTTCCGTATACTTTTTTTACATATTCCTCAAAAAACATTTCCGGAAAAAGTAAAAAATGAAGAAATGGAGGAGGGGAATTGAAATTGTGAAGTAGGGATTTTTGAAAATTGTTTTCAGAATCGAAATCTCCATAGCCTAAAACATAGGATTCCGTAAAAAATATTTAAGGGCGAAGGGTTCCGAGCAAGACTTCCTTTTGTACCCTTCCCAAAACACCCTTTTTTTTTTTTTTTACTTTAATTTTTTTTCTACACAAACCCGTTTTCGGCTACGGAGAAAACGAATCTGCAAAAATCGGCATTTTGAAATCACCCCCCTACCACCACCATTTAAAAACTTTTTTCCAAAATATGCGGAAAAATACGGAGATTATGATTCTGAAAAAAAGTTTCCAAAAATTCTTGTACTTGCGGTTACGGAAAAAATGAAAAATGAATAAATTGGAGGGCGAACGTAAATTCCAAAATGCCGATTTTTTTGCAATTTTCCGGAATCTCCGTATATGAAAACGGAGGATTTTGGTGAAAAAAATGGGGGGCGATGAGGTCTTTCCGGGTTCCGTTTATATCTCTGCCATATGAGCCGTACTAAGTAAAAAAATTCAACGCACTGCTAAGTGATTAAATTTAGTTCATACATTCGTTTTCTGATTGAATGCATACCAAGAGATTTAGAATTCACGGATTCCGGCTTAGGTTGATACGTCATTTCCGTTTTGCATTGGAGGTCAAGGTCCTTAGAACACATCCATATCCGGCAAGTTTCTCTACTCTGTGTCGCAGGCGCGTCATGATAGTTTGCTTCGAAACTGGAGGTCCCCAGGTTCGATTTCAATGCGTAGTATTTACGGCAAATGTCTTTTTTTTATTTTATAGCTTCGAGTTGACCCACACTTTGTGAGGGAAACTGCGAAGAAGTATGGAAAACGGATTGAACATGTCATTCAAATAGTACGGCCATGTCACTGATTTTGTAACTATCCAATGTTTTAATTTTTCTTTATTTTCTACCCCAATAATATATTACATTATTCAATGTGTTTCTTTAAGTTAAAAAGCAAGATGTAATTTACAGAGTTGGCTGCTAGATAATTCCTGTTTTATATCGAAGCGCATGGACATACAAAAATAATTCAGCTACATAAGCCATTATGTAACTAAACTGTAAAGGCAAAAAACATCCAACGACCTTAGATATAATATACACACGATAACTGAACGATCAAGGGAATTACAAAAATAGACTTGTGTGTCCAGAGGCAGAAGTTTCTCATCAAATATATATTAGTATATTAAGATTTAATAGAAACTCCTGCTTAAACTTTAATGGCGAAGAAAGCCTACAAGCATAATTAACAATCATACTTCTATAAACAAATTGGGTATTGCGAGTGAAGAGGTTGATACTGTATTAAGACTACGATTGAGTTATAGCAATTAGCCAATGCAGTCAATAAAAACGGAGAACCATATGGAATGGAAATAACATAAAAAAGATGAAAACTATGGCAGTTAGCAAGAAACAATGCATTAGCCCCTCGTAATCTCCGACATCTAAGACGTAGGAATTTTCAGAAAAAAAATACTTTTCAAGGAGAGGTGCGAAACTGCATTAGCCCCCACATATGTAATTACGTGGACGGTATCAGACAGTTCACATTTCAATAATGTTTATGTTCATATATTTACTCTATTGCCGACATTTATCAATGGCTTCTGTCATTGTTTTGATGCGACTATCATTAATAACACTCGTTTTTTTTTTTTTACAGGAACCTACTATATCGAGTGCGGAGATTCCGAATCTGCAAAAAAATCTACATTTCAAAATTTAAATCCCGTTCCTCCCCCCTAAATTTACACTTTCAAAAAAAGTTTTTTTTTGGCAAAATACATAGAAAAATACGGAGATTAAGATCATGAAAAAGAAAATTCTGTAAAATTTCAATTTTTCAAAAAAAAAATAGACACCCTTGACCCTATTACGAACATAACCCAACTTGTTGTGGTCAGGGTCTTTTGGAATTAAGGGAAGAATGTAAAAATTAGATTTTTTGCTCACACACACGCAACAAAGTGACATTTCAAATATTTTTCACTTTCGTAATTCGTATTTAGGAAGTTGATCCTCAGTTTGGCTGTTGTTTCTAGCTTATCAGATTTCCTGATTGGGCGAATTTAAATTTCGAAATTTTTCTTTGGTAATTCGTATAAAAAATTTGAAAACTTGTTTCTAGCATGTCAAGTTTTCTGTTTAGATACTTTTTGTATCTGCTATTTTATAATTCTATGCGTGCGTGAAACAGTAGAGATAACACTTTAATTTCACTTCTTGTCATAGGAGGGAGGGGGTGTTTTGTTTTGCTTTTTTTTTTAAACTTGAATTTTACAAAAAAATTTTTTTACGGAACCATAATCTCCGTATTTTTCTGCGTATTTCGCCAAAAAATTTTTTAAAGTGAAAATTTAACAAATTGCAGGGAGAGGGATTAAAATTTTGAAATGCAGATTTTTTTGCAGATTCAGAATCTCCGCACTCGATATAGTGGGTCCCTGTTAAAAACATCCCAAAGGGGGTGAGGTTCATTGTCTTTACCTCTGCTAACTCTCGACATCTCTGACCAGCACGGCTATTCTAGTACATATATAATTATACTATATTTTTTCCGTCGTCCATTACTGTGGATAATCACTATGATGACATCATTCATAGGTTCTAAAGTGGCTGGCAAGTAATTTTTTTAGCTAACACTCATGACGTATAAATTGTAATGAAAAGTTCGAAATCAAAAACAATATTGAATTGCAAGTCAATATTGCTAAACCTTTTCTTTTGTGTAACTGAAACGTAAAGGAATATGTAAGGTAAAGCTTACTTGTATTCTGATCTCAGACAAAATTCTAAAAATAGTCAAAAATGTAAGTACAAAATTCCATCACACAGGTTCTCCACATTCACACGCATCGACGTGACGGAGCTTTATTTAGACAACACTAGTCAATGTATAAGCTGTAATACAAGTGCTATGAAAATGTTAATGGAATTTCCTTCGTTTACAGTATCAACCTATGTTTAATGACTTGAAGAGAATGAGTTAAGTGGTAATTAAGCAAAAGAGAATGGGTAGGACACATGCTTTTCAATCATCTCTCTCACGATAGAGCACTGACTTTACATCAAATTTCTGCGAGGCACCGCAATATTAAAAAGTTAATACGGAGAAAGGAATGAAATAAATCTTTTCAAATAAAGAAACCAAAAAAAGTACCTTTCCTTCCACTTCAAAAGCTATACCATGTAATTCTTTCATCGGATATGCATCGCTGAACAGTTCGTCTCCTGAAGAACGATAAAGTCGAAAAATTAACCGAAAGTTACAAGAAATACAAATTTACCGAAAATATTATATTTATATTTACCAGTAACAATGTCCTTATAGATAATCATAATTGCGGATGTTAATCGATTGTCCAGAGACACGAAATACACAACCTCTTACAACAGAGATTTAACAGAAAGGAAGCATATGAAGAAAATACTGAGTCTGCGCAGTGAATTTTTGTAAAGTAAAAGACTTATTCAGAGCTTTAAATTAACAGCTCATTCTTCCACGGATTATATATATATATATAAGATAATCTGGAACTCGACTGAAGAAAGAAAACTCCGAATGACTTGTCCTTGTTTTCTTTGTATCATCTATCTGGATGTTTTGTTATCCTTTTCTTGTATCACCTAACTTTCTGGATGTTTTGCGTTCTTGTCCCATTTTGTATTATATATATATATACTTTTAATTGTACTTTTAATTATAATTTTTTTCTATGTGACAGGATTTTCATCGATGAGTTCATAGACCTTGGTTTTTTCCCTATATTAATATATTTTATACTGTGAAACTTATTTTAATTTTTAATAAATTGATTTTAATTGAGTTTTTACCTGTAATTTTGGAGTTTATCCCTAATATTATTATTATTATATATATATATTAGTTTATGTATATATTAATATTATCTCAGTTATTAAAAAAACTTTTGATTAATGTAAATATGTTAATAGTTACCAGAGGTAGCAAAATTACACTAAAAAACAGGATATCACAGCCGTTTTACAGGTAGAGATACCAAGTTAAAGTGATATATTTTGAGAAGATATGAATAATAATAATAAATGGCGCAAAACGCATATAAATAAAGGGAATTAAAGGAACTTTTATTTATATGCGTTTTGCTCCATTTATTATTTATTATTATTCATATATATATATATATATATAATTAAGATATATGTAAACTATTTATACATAACTATGTGTATTAATATAATATGGTTTTCTAGAGGTACTTATATATCTGTTTTTCGGAGTTGTACTCAGTGACCTGACCTATTAAGCATGTCATAATTACATAGTGGAAATCATTTTTACCATTAAAAACTTATTAACATGTTACTAAACGGTGTAGAAAGTGAGCAGGTTATCTATATATGACACAATCTCTAATAATAACATAACGAAAAATAACCCTTCCTTTAATAGGCACAAGATCCCGAAAGTTTTGGTACTTATTTATGGACACCGAAAGGACGAAAGACAAAGCCGACATCGGGAGAATTTGAACTAAGAACTTGAAGACAGGCGATTGTTTCTCGTTTAGCAACAAGGCCAGCAATATTATTCGCCCCCCGATGAAAAGCAAAATTAACTTACTTTACAGACAATTTATTTCATCGCACAGAATGATTTGAAAGGTAAAAATGCTTCAACACACGACACACGAACTCACATAAAGAATCTTGCTATCCAAAAACGAAATAACAACAAATATACGTTCCTAAAGGGTGCTACCAAAGCAGCACGGTCCCGAACGCGCAGTCGCGCGTCCGCGCTAGCTAGTCGTGAGTGTTCGATCCTAACCCTAACCCTAAACACGTATTCATTTGCACACGCGGGTTAGGGATATGGTTAGGATCGACCACTCACGACTAGCTAGCGCGTTCGGGACCGTGCTGCTTTAGTAGTACCTTCGTAAAGAATCGCAAAAATATCAAAAAGCAGATTATCCGATGCACTAGCCCCCACCACCACCACCACCACGCACACGCATCTTTTGTAATCTTTTATTTGTTTCTGTCATTGGACTACGGCCGTGCTGAGGCACCACCTTAAAGAGTTTTAGTTGTATGAATCATATTTTTTAAAGTGTGGTCTCTTTTGCCGAATTGTTAAGTTACAGCAGGGACGTAAACAAGCCAACACCGGTTGTCAAGCGCTGGTGAGTGAAAAACGCAAAAATATGCGTGTGAATGGACAAACGAGAAAGGAGCACTTAACTCATTTAGTAGGCCTTACATGTATTATTTAAAACAGTTTGATTCAGTTTCAGTACTACTTCAAGTTTTGCAGTCCCCTAACGGAACCCGTCTCGGATCTATTCCACCTCATGCACAGATTTTTTTAATTGGCATAACTACAGATTTTTGCACCCCCCCCCCCCCGACTTTGGATGATCATAACTTTCAGAAAAATGGATATTTTTTTGGCTGTATGGTAAGTAGCTTGCTTACCAACCACATGTTTCCGGGTTCATTCCCACTGCGTGGCACCTTGGGCAAGGACCAAAGCCTTGTGAGAGGATTTGGTAAACGGAAACTGAAAGAAGCCCGTCGTATATATGTATATATATATATATATATATGTATGTGTGTGTCTGTGTTTGTCTCCCCAACATCGTTTGACAACCGATGCTGGTGTGTTTACGTCCCCGTAACTTAGCGGTTCGGCAAAAAAAACCCGATGGAATAAATACTAGGCTTCCAAAGAATAAGTCCTGGGGTCGATTTGCTCGACTAAAGGTGGTGCTCCAGCATGGCCGCAGTCAAATGACTGAAACAAGTAAAAGAGTAAAAAGAATGTGTTATATCATGTAGATTTCGAATATACAAAACTTGTGGGGGGTAGGAGGGGGGATGGGGAATTAGGGAAAATTCACCGGCGTCCACTTCAGTTCGTCTTAACTTTCACAAAATTCTCTACATATATACCTTGGACTATGTACATTCCTAGAACATAGGAATTTGGTGGGGAAAACAACTGGAGGTTATTTTTGAGAACCGTTCCCCACTCGAGGGTGTTTCAGAACAAGTCGTCCATATTTATTTCCTTTCTCCGTTTTGTGCGTTTGTGCATCCGTAGATTTCTACTACTCACACCCACATATATGTAATTAAAATGTTCAAACGGAGAATTAATTCTGTAGAGATTATGTAACAAATTATACTTTACACTTCTATATTTAACTGTGCGTGTATATTATTTGTTTTTGCTTCTGGTGTCTTCTGCCTCTCTATTAGAAACGTTTACCTGGGAATTTACTTAAAAGTGAAAAAAAAAAGAGTGGCTGTGCGGTAAGTAGCTTGCTTACCAACCACTTGGTTCTGGGTTCAGTCCCACTGCGTGGCACCTTGGGCAAGTGTCTTCTACTATAGCCTCGGGCCGACCAAAGCCTTGTGAGTGGATTTGGTAGACGGAAACTGAAAGAAGCTTGTCGTGTATATATATATGTGTGTGTGTGTATATGTTTGTGTGTCTGTGTTTGTCCCCCCAACTTCGCTTGACAACCGATGCTGGTGTGTTTACGTCCCCGTAACTTAGCGGTTCGGCAAAAAGAGGCCGATAGAATAAGTACTAGGCTTCCAAAGAGTAAGTCCTGGGGTCGATTTGCTCGACTAAAGGCGGTGCCCCAGCTTGGCTGCAGTCAAATGACTGCAACAAACAAAAGAGAGAGATCGTATGCAACAGATAATTCATCTTAATAACATCTTTCTGTGTACCAGATCTGTAGCTGTTATTTTTAGCATGTCATAAAGATCTTCACCGGGAACAAAAAAATAAATAAATAAACAAGTCTGGTGGGTGTTAACAAGGTTGCTTCTTTAGAAGCGCACCTCTCCAAAAAAATGATGCCTAATTTCTAAAAAAAAAATTATGGAAATGGGAAATATATCCAAAATAGGGTAATCTTCCAGTTTAGGGAGGTAAATAAAAATACAAGGGAAATAACTTAACGCCTTACTAGTATTATCCGTACTCTCCCCACCCCACCCGTTCGCGAGCGCGCATTTTTTTCTTCATATTCGTTCACAGCAAGTTGTTTTACACCTATTACACTAATTTTTTTTTCATCTTTGAGCTCGGATCAAACGCTCCTGATGCTAGATACCACTACATTTTTTGCTGATTCGAACTAAAGAACTACAGTCTTCATATCTACAGTCGCTGAACCAAAGAAAATTAACGACAACCTTCGTCACCACCAAGATGCACCCTCCATCGACCTGCTACAGAAAACACTATACTGCGATGCAATCTACGATGCACTTCACAACAATGCAACACTGCCGACCGATAATCTTCCAGTTTAGCGGGGTAAAAAAGTAAATAAAAATACAAGGGAAATAACATAACGTCTTACTAGAATTATTCGTACTACTCCGAAATGTGTTTTTTTTTTTGTTTTTTTTAGCTGTTTATAAATAAATCACACGTGATTGAAGTTAACTGTTTATATATAAATCACACACGTGATTGAATATCATTGTACCGGCTGCACAACTTATGGTAATCTTTCAGTATAGGGAAATAACGGTCAATCTAAAGCGTTTGACCCGAGCTCAAAAAAAAAAAAAAATTAGTGTAATAGGTGTAAAACAGCTTGCTGTGAACGAATATGAAGAAAAAAATGCGCGCTCGCGAACGGGTGGGGTGGGGGGAGTACGGATAATATTAGTAAGACGTTAAGTTATTTCCCTTGTATTTTTATTTACGTTTTTTACCTCACTAAACTGGAAGATTACCTCGCCGACCATGAAAGCCTATATGCGCAACATTTCGACAGCTACATGCCCAGAAAATACGGAAGCCCGCACATGCAACCTTTTTGGCACACACGTTTTTCGTCTCGTCCTGATGTACAAACCCTGCAGAATATTCTGAAGCACTCCCAGGCACCAAAGTCTGGTGACGGGCTAACGTGGAAGTTTTAGAAGCATCCTTATTGCTTTCGTTCATTAGATATTTGTAATTATGATATGCCTTTGGATAGCAAAGGCATAGCCTTCTAGATGAGATGTGAAGTATATATTACAGGTTCTGGAGAGGCCACTATTCTTGTTAATGTTGTTGGCATTCTCTAGTAAGTGAGATATGTACCCATCCATAACTTTCTGCTAGCATGAAGAGTATTTCTCTTCCACGTTTTTATTAAAGTTGGTCAGTTTAGCCACTCTTGGTTCACATGGTGCAGCTGTAAACTCGGAATATATTTTTAGAAGTTCTTTGCCTAGTCTCATAAGACGTCAGGTGTTCTCGGACCCCACATAGCTGATTTCCTTCTTACAATCAGGATGGCTGTGGCCCATCTGAGAAATGAATCCTGAGAAGTGGGATGGTTGCCGCAGCGAGTGTCGCTGGCCATTTTCCGTGGCAACATACATACATACATGTTTTGAGGGCATCTCTTTCAAGAGCTCTAACTTTCTTCTAATTTCCTTCTTTTACTTTTTCAGATAAATGATGTTAGACATCAGGTTGACTCAGCAAATGAAAAGGGACGCTGTAAGTGTGGCATTAAAAGCACAGCATAGGGGTAGTAACAGTTCGCTGCCTGATTCTTCATTGTCAGATAAGGTGCTGGGAGTTGCTGACAAGGATTCAATATCAGCAGATAAATGCAAAATGTATGCGCAGGGTTCTAATACCATCAGAACACATAACTTTGTACAAAAAGTTCAAGAAATAATCGTTAAAACCTTGGAAAGTCAATCAGAGCCATTGCAAAGAGCCCCAAGGTTTCAGAATGCACCATCAGAAGAGTCGTGTGTGAGGAAATCCTGTACAAATTGGACTGGTGGTTGTGCAGAGACACAAATGAAATTCAAACGAATACTCAGTTCCCAGCAACTGTGATGGTTCTGGCTGTCGTCTGCAACAAGGGAGATGTCATGCTTCCTCACTTTTTTTTTCACAGAACTTAAGAGTAAAAGCGGCTGTCTACACAGAGGTGTTGGAGAAAGTTGTGAGGCCTTGGACAGACAGAGTACGTCTTCCAGCAAAACTCTACGCCGTCTCATGAGGCTGCAACTACCCAAACGTGGATGCATGCTCATCTCCATGATCATGTTCTCCCAGACACATGACCTTCTAGCTCACCAGACCTCAATCCATTGGATTATTACGTATGGGGCATAGTCGAGAGGGAATCTATCAACACCTCCATAACATCATACAAACTCTCAAGTCTGCTATGGCTAGCACTATGTTCTGAATTGATAAAGATCATCTGATTCAGACATGTAACACTTCCAACCCCGTATTGAAGAAGCCATTGATGCTAATTTATTTAGGTGTGAGAAAAGGTTTCTCAAAATTATTTGTATCAATTTTTCAAATACAGCTTTTCTTTGATGAGCTATGCGTCTTTTTCTAAATTCATACAAATGACCTCAAAAACTAAAACTAACATATCCTGTATGTATGTATGTATGTATACTCTTTACTCTTTAACTTGTTTCAGTCATTTGACTGTGACCATGCTGGAGCACCGCCTTTAGTCGAGCAAATCGACCCCAGGACTTATTCTTTGGAAGACTATTGTCTTTAGTATTATGAAGTTTGCTTCGCAATTTCACAGATCTGGATTCGAAGCTGCCGCGTGGAAACAGGGGTATTTTACCACAGCCTCAGATAGGCATTTGCTTCATGCAGAAATAATTTGGTACATGGAAATTAAGCAGAAGCCTGTTCTCTTTCCCCCCTCCCCCCATCTCTCATACATACACATATGTATACAGTGGATTCTGCTGTCATAAACGACAGATGAGGGTTCCGCAACTTGTTGCTGAACATCAGGCACAAACGATTTGTTTTATGTGATCAAATGTTTGTGCTGTACAATACACTCCATACATCAAGTCAACAATGGCTGTACAGATGCACGATGTGCTACACGTCAGATGTCGAAAAGATCGTAGAACAAGGTGAAATGAAGCGTTTTGCTCAAGAAAAATGCACTGCCTGGTTCGAGAATCGAAATTATGATCTAGCGCACGTGAGTACAACATTCTAACGCACACCTTCACACACACACACACACACGAATCTATGTTTCTGTGTGTCTATGTATGTAGGTAGGTATCCATGCATGTATGCATGCACGAATGCATGTACTTCTGCATGCACGCACACAGGTGTGCATATATATATATATATATATGTATATATATATATATATATATATATATATATATATAGTAACGCTGTGCGCATGCGTAGTCTCACGCATGCGTGGATTTCAACATCCAAGCTTTCCCGCTTTATTCTGTCTCTTTCTTACTGGCCAGCGATTGAGCATGGACGTGTCTAGCTCGCTCCATCTTTCGAACTTACGCTAGACAGCTCACATCAACATACCAACGTCCCAACAACCATGTTCTCACACACAGAAGGCGCCTCAACAAACAAGATTAAAGCTGTATATTTACCACCATAAATAAATATTGTTGAGTTGATAGTTTGGAGTTCTGCGTTCCGTTCATTCTAATTTAATATAGGAAAGCAGGTGTACATCTAATGAGGTATAACCCACTTTCCTATAGTGGTGACCCCGACTAAAGAACAAACGCGGCCATGGATTCTGGACTACCAACCAATAATACTATACGAGACGTCAAATTCATTTTTACACAGCGTCGTCTACTTGCTAAAAATAGCAGCAACATGCTCGTCACATGCGAACAATTTCATCTTGGGTTAAAAAATTTTTCTTCAAGGTTTTCGCTAATGGTCGTACAGAGATTTGTCTGTCGACCGTCTGTAAAAGCGCACCTCTTCAAACACCATCATCACCAAGCAGCCTTTTCGCCACCAGCTTCGTTCAACCAAGATTACCACCGCGACGACAACAACAACTACTACCAACTACGAGCATTCTCCCGACGTCGCCAACAGTTTCAACAGGACATCATTACCACCGTCAACATCATTACCACCACACATACAGAACACAGCTATATTACAGTTCCTGCGCCAATGTCTTCTCCATCAATGTACTGTCTACCACAATGTCGTGCGCCAACAACCCCACCACCAGGGACACACCAGATCAACACACTTGGTTTTATCTTCACTGTATGAGTGGAATTTTCCCCTCACGCACAACAGTCAGAGCTAGCCGACTAGGATATTTAGTACCAGGTAACAGGTCGCAATCTCGCATTGATGCTCAACTACAGCTCTGCCAACTGACCACGACTTCCTGTGTACGGACATTCAACTTGTGTAATTCTTTTACGAACTGGATATATAGTTTTTTGTCTCTACAGACACTTTTAATATGTTCTGTGTTTTCACTCACACACACACTTGTGCACTCACACATTTTCTTTCATTTGTACATTGCATGCATGTTCTCACGAGTGCACATTCATTTCTTTCATTTTTCTTTGTGTGTGTTTGTGCTACATCTTGTGGGTGGTTTTCAGTGGCCATCCTGCCTCAGGCGTTCCAACAAAAAATATTATATTATCGTGCGTTCCACACTGGCGAGGGGAGCCCTGTAGTAACGCCGTGCGCATGCGTAGTCTCACGCATGCCTGGATTTCAACATCCAAGCTTTCCCGCTTTATTCTGTCTCTTTCTTACTGGCCAGCGATTGAGCATGGACGTGTCTAGCTCGCTCCATCTTTCGAACTTACGCTAGACAGCTCACATCAACATACCAACGTCCCAACAACCATGTTCTCACACACAGAAGGCGCCTCAACAAACAAGATTAAAGCTGTATATTTACCACCATAAATAAATATTGTTGAGTTGATAGTTTGGAGTTCTGCGTTCCGTTCATTCTAATTTAATATAGGAAAGCAGGTGTACATCTAATGATGTATAACCCACTTTCCTATATATATATATATATATATATATATATATATATATATATATATATATATATATATATATATATATATATATATATATATATATATATGTAACGGTTATTGATTGAACGATGAAGATGATCAACATTTTTATAGAAATATTTATTTACCGTTACTTTATATGTTGCCATACCACGACGAGTAGGCCAGTGTAATAGTATCACAGTTTGTACGTAAAGCATACAAGGTTAAGCATTTCGGCCTGTATCTGTATGTACACTTTTTCATAGTAGTAATTATATATAGAGAGAGATGGTAGCGTTAAAGAGAAAAGGATGCGAGCTCGTATGCCTGCTTGTGTCCATGGATCTAGATGTCCAGTCGTCACCGACTGGTGACTAAGCTGTCGAGGCGTCACCGACTGGTGACTAAAAAGAAACTTTGCTTGGAGGTCTCCTGTTTTTATAGCTATCTAGAAGGATAGTGAGTGCAAAGGATTTAGCTGGCGGTCTTGTTATCTCTATTCTAGATTTGATGGAGTAGAAGAGGTCAGAAAGGGCCTAGCTAAAGGCGTCTGGGACATATCTAACTGCTGTCAGATCAAAACCGTTGTTCCACCGCGGGAAAAGTTCTGACGAAGTGTTAATTCAAATTTGGGTATAGTGGATCGAATCCACTTCATGCCTGCAAGATTCCTATATATATATATATATATATATATATATATATATATATATATATATATATATATATGCATGTACTTCTGCATGCACGCACACAGATGTGCATATATATATATATATATATATATATATATATATATACATGTCTCTTAAAGGATAGAGCTCAAAATCAATGCATTGAAGATACTTTATTGCAGCAACAATTATAATAACAGAAACAACCACAATAAGCCAAACCTATGCACATTTCAATAGGGTATCCCGGAAAAATAAACCACTATTGAAATGTGCATAGGTTTGGCCTATTGTGGTTGTTTCTGTTATTATAATTGTTGCTGCAATAAAGTATCTTCAATGCATTGATTTTGAGCTCTATCCTTTAAGAGACATGTATACATATATATATACAAAAACTCAACTGTGAGTTTTTGGCTAAGACTGTTAACAGATACTATATATTTTGTAAAATTTGTTTTATAAAAGTATATATTTTATATATATATATATATATATATATATATATATATATATTATTATTACAATTAAAAGGGTAAAAGTTTATCAATTTATTAATAAATTAACAATTAATAATTTTTACCAAACCCTTCGGTATGTAAACACCATTATCGGTGGAGAACTTATTTAAAAGTTCTTATACATTTATAAATATAATTAAGGAATCAGCAAACAGTTGCTTCACCACATACCGAAGTTCAGAAATAGCAGTGGAAACAATGAAAACTAACCAGTCGAACTTCGACTGGTTAGTTTTCATTGTTTTTTCTTCTTGTTTTGCCTTTGTGAGTTACAAGTAATGCTATCTGTTGGAGTCTCAGCATTTTAGCTGCTATTTCTGAACTTCGGTATGTGGTGAAGCAACTGTTTGCTGATCCCTTAATTATATATATATATATTTATATATATATATATATATATATATATATATATATATATATATATATATATATATATATATATATATATATATATATATATATATATATGTATGTAGTGAAACTACCTATCGCCATTCTAGCGGAAAACATCAACCTTGTCATCACGTGACTGATCATTATTCGAATCGGCAACTTCTTCGAACCGTTCCCGCCAGAACGCAAACTGACCAATCACAGCCCTTAATAAGGTCACGTGATAGTGTTTTTCTACTACCGTCTTGGAGCCCCCTGAATGCTTTAAATAGAGCAACTCATACCCAGCAAATTTGTCTCGGTTCAGTTTCTCTTTGAGATCTGTTCCGTGTACCACACGACAGCAGCGACAGCCAGCGACACATCAACAGCTTCGTCCAACGATGACCACCGCCGCCGCCACATCAGCAACACGAGTCTACGACTACTAACCAGCATTATCGTTATGACCAACACGATTCTACGATTACTACTAACCAGCATCAATCACCACTAGTGTCAACACGACTTACAAAGTACACCAAACTAAACCACCGCGGCACATCTCTCTCTTCGATTCTGTTAGGTGACTCAGCTTCACCACGATAAATAAACAGACAAGAGATTTCAGCCTGCGATAAACGTCTGTCCTCACGGCCCGACATGGAAGCCACCACATCACAACTAGTGATCAGCACTGCCACACACAGCCTCAACTCCTTTCACATACAGACTCTTCCAATTGTGTACTCAAGAACTGGTATAATTGCTCACGGTTACTGACTCTCTTTCTATCTGCTGTAATATCTCACATACACATACATGTATCACTCACACACTCTCTTTTCTTTGTACGACGGCCTGTCTTTGATTATGTTCTTATATGTCGCATTCACACTCTCACATACACGTACATCTTTAACGCCATAATAAATATCTCTGTTATTCATTTCATACGGTTGCCTTCTATCGTCTCTTCATTACTGGTATTTACGAATTCACTAATGTTATCGTAGTATAACATATTTTATGTATATCATCATTGATATATATTTTTGTGTTCGACCGTGTGACACGTTTAAATAAAAGGAGTCCTCTGTTTTTCCATTCGTCACCATTTCTCCTTTTTGAGTTCGCACGGTCGTTCTTACATATATATATATATATATATATATATATATATATATATATATATATATATATATATATATATATATATATATATATATATATATATATATATATATATATAAGTGTAGTATATTGCCACTTAAGTGTGGCTGGCCCCTAGGGGTGGATGTTACTGTTGCTTTTAGCCCCAGGAGGACATCTCCTCCAGCTGGCTTATCGACACACGACTGTGTCCTGTTTGCCAAGGGAAGTTATCCCTCTCACCACGATCTGCAGCACGAACGGATCCGGATTTCAGGGTTATTTCCCTTCGTCGGCGTTCGATAGCTGCTGACCTTGGTGAGAGAGACAAAAACCTGGCAATCTTATATCTACTTTTCCAGTGAAATTCTTCACTGATATCGAAAAGGTGAAAACAAGCAATGTTAATTCTCTAAATGAAGTATTAACAGTAACTGCAAACCCTGAAATCCGGATCCGTTCGTGCTGCAGATCGTGGTGAGAGGGATAACTTCCCTTGGCAAACAGGACACAGTCGTGTGTCGATAAGCCAGCTGGAGGAGATGTCCTCCTGGGGCTAAAAGCAACAGTAACATCCACCCCTAGGGGCCAGCCACACTTAAGTGGCAATATACTACACTTTATCGTGCAGTTACTGTTAATACTTCATTTAGAGAATTAACATTGCTATATATATATATATGTGTGTGTGTGTGTGTGTAAAGGTGTTTAGATTCTGTCACGGAGGAAGCCGATGTTCAATCAGGTGTAGAATTGGTTGAGTGCGGTGTAGAACATTAAGTTGACAAAACTTTTAAGATGCGTTATAAGTTATTTATTAAAATGGTAACATTTGGTATATCACAGTAGGTAAACAATAATAAATGAAAAAATGTTTACAAGAAACAAATGCAGTTGTGGTATTTGTGATGTATAAATTGTTGTTTGTGTTTTCGCGTGTTTGGCAAGACAAAGCGTGTGTGCAAAAGAACCTTACTTGAATAGTTGTTGTTCTAGCGATGTGTGTGTGCTCTTAGATTAATAGTTGTAGTCAGCAGTCAAAAAAACGTCTTAATTAGACAGATAATCGTTCTTGCGTAGCGTAGAGTATGCGACCGTGCCACCAACTCTCTCTGCTTCTTGGCCGAAATGTCTCTATACATATTTGGTGGTCACTGTGGTATGACGTCAGTGTCTGGGGAGGCTGACCGGAAGGGGAAAAAGGGCAGAGGGAGCCTCGATCGGGATTCGTGCCCTTTTCGAACGGGGTTGTGGTCAGGACAAGACGTGTTAAGCGACGGTCTAGGTTTGGTAGAAGCAGCTGCTATTCCTGGTGTTCTTTGGGTCGGGGCAAGCTTCAAGGATCGGATACCGCAAGACAGACTCACAGTCGACGAAAGGAAAACCGAGGTAAGGCGATTACATCTACTCGCACGCATACACCACAAGCTATTTCGGCCCCACGTGTAGAAATTCGCCGCGATGGCAGCCAAGATTAGAATCGCCAGCGATGTGATCAGGCCTTTTAATGGCGAAGGAGATGTGATGGCTTGGATGCGAAAAATTAGGCTCGTTGCCAAGCTACAAGGAATAAGTGATGTGGCGAGTCTCATGGCACTATACTTGGAAGGGAGCGCCCTGACCCTGTATTTAGAAATGGACGAGGAAGAGAGACTAAATGCGGAGAACATCGAACGGAGGTTGAGGGAAGCGTATACGGAGAGCGATTACGTTGCCTTCGTTAAACTAGGAACTATTAGATGGGGGGGGGGAGAGAACAGGTGGATGAGTACGCGGCGGAAGTGCGTAAATTGGCCACGCTGGCTGGGTTTACGGGAGAAGGCCTGGACAGAGCGGCGCGGCTGGCGTTTGTGAATGGATTTCCCGACGACGAAGGGATCCGATTGCAGCAGTTGCCTGGAGGAAGAAAGATGGCGCTCAGCGAGCTAGTAGCACAAGCTCGCGTGTTGACACAGCACGTCAGACGAAAGCCGATAGCGATGGCGGAGACGGAGGCGCATTCCGACAGACGACAGCCTGAGAAAGGCGTGAGGAAGCCTACCGAGCAACGACAGCGGCCGTTCTCGGGCCGGTGTTTCAAATGTCAGGGGCCGCACATGGCGAGGGAATGCACCGAATCGGGGCCCGTCTGCTATCGATGCAGGAAGACTGGGCACATCGCCCGTGATTACGACCGTGGGGAAGTTGCTGCCTCTCAAACTTTCCCCGCAACCAAGTAGGGGCGCTTGTGGAGGCGCTGCCCGTGGTCGAGGTCGAGGGGAAGAAGTTCAAAGCCCTCGTGGACACGGGTTGCACGACTACCCTCGTGACGCCAAGGGTGGCGAAGAAATGGGATGGGACGAGTAGCGTCCGGGTGGTCGACCGTAGAGAGATCCGTTGCAGGGGCAGCTCCAGTCTGGAGATAGCGTTACCGAGCGCGTCGCTGAGGCTACGGGTGATCGTGATCGACTATGTGATAGACGGGGTTGATGTCGTGTTGGGGATGGACGCCATCAACCGTCTTGGTGGCGTTAGGATTGCAGATGAGGTCACGTTCGGAAGCGTGGGGGCATCGTGCGCCGTGAGTCGGGACCGCCAGGGAGAGCAGAGCCCCGTCGGAGACAGCGCCGCTTACACCATCGAAGACAAAGATTTTCAGGCGGCGTTTGATGGTCGGAGGGGGACGATAGAGTGGCGATGGAAGGACGAGCCCCCACTACTAAAGAACAGGATGAGCTGCAACCAGCATACGTTGAAAGGTCACGCCGGCGTCGAGTTCGACGAGGAGGTAGAGAGATGGATCAAGGAAGGAGTCCTTGTCCCGTGGAAAGAGGAGGTGGTGAGTGGAGTGCTGCCTCTGATGGCGGTGGTGCAGCCGACGAAAGGAAAAGTCAGACCGGTGCTGGACTTTAGGGAGCTGAACGACCATATATCGTGCCACACGGGAGGCGAGGCAACGGACGTTTGCGGTGAGACGTTACGTGTGTGGAGACAGTCGACCAAGGCAGCGACGATCGTCGACTTGAAGTCGGCATATTTGCAGCTCCGTGTGAGTGACAAGCTGTGGCGATACCAGCTGGTGCGGTACAAGGGCCGGACGTACTGTTTAACCAGGCTGGGTTTCGGGCTGAATTCCGCTCCGAAAATTATGGCGATGGTGCTCAAGTCCATCCTAGGGAAAGAGGAGAGGATAAGGAAGGCCACCAGTTCCTACATCGACGACATTTTGGTTGACGAGACTGTAGTGCCAGCCACCGAGGTAGTGAGACACATGGAGAGGTTCGGGCTGATTGCGAAGCCGCCTGAATCGATGGTGGGGGGAGCTGCGCTGGGGCTGAAGCTACAAAAAGACAGATCGGGCGAGCTGGTGTTCCGGAGAGGAAACGAGATCCCAGAGCTGAGTTCCAGCGTCAGCAGGAGAGAGTTGTTCTCGGTTTGTGGGAAGTTGATTGGACACTACCCGATCGCTGGTTGGTTGCGCATTGCATGTAGTTACATCAAGAGACGAGCAGAGGGGGAGAGTTGGAGTGACAAGGTGGGAGAGGCGACGGTGGCGATGATGCTGGAAATCCTGGAGAGAACGAGAGCGGAAGACCCGGTCAGAGGAAACCGGTATGTGCCCAAGACGGAGTGCGGAACGGTTTGGTGTGATGCTAGCAGTATAGCAATAGGGGTTGTGTTGGAGATCGAAGGTGCTGAGGTGGAGGATGCGGCCTGGCTACGGAAAGCGGACGACTTCAACCACATCAATGTCGCCGAACTAGATGCGGTGCTGAAAGGGGTGAACTTGGCCCTGAGATGGGGACTGCGTTCGATCGAGATCCGGACGGATTCGGCCACCGTGGTCGGCTGGGTAGGAACAGTAATTACCAGCGAGAAGAGAGTCCGGACGAAAGGTGCGGCGGAGATGTTGGTGAAACGCCGCCTAGGAGTTCTGGGAGAGCTGATCGCCGAGTTCGGACTGAAGCTGAACGTGGTTTTCGTGCCTTCGGAAAGAAACAGGGCGGACGCACTGACCAGGGTGAAAAGGGCGTGGCTGGAGGAACCGGAGGAAGCAAGGAAAAGGATAGCGGCAGCGTGTCGGCTGGGTGACTCCGAACTGAAGGAGCTACATGCTATGCACCACTTGGGGGTGGATAGGACCCTTGTAAGAACGACCGTGCGAACTCAAAAAGGAGAAATGGTGACGATAGGAAAAACAAGGAGAACTCCTTTTATTTAATACGCGTCACACGATCGAACATAAAAATATATATCAAAGATGATATACAAATAATGTTATACTACGATAACATTAGTGAATTCGTAAATACCAGTAATGAAGAGACGATAGAAGGCAACCGTGTGAAATGAATAACAGAGATATTTATTGTGGCGTTAAAATGTATGTCTGTGTGTGAGTGTGAATGCGACATATAAAAACATAATAAAAGACAGGCCGTCGTACAAAGAAAAGAGTGTATGTGAGTGATACATGTATGTGTATGTGAGATATTACAGCAGATAGAAAGAGTCAGTAACACGTGAGCAATTATACCAGTTCTTGAGTACACAATAGGATGAGTCTGTATGTGAAAGGAGTTGAGGCTGTGTGTGGCAGTGCTGATCACTAGTTGTGATGTGGTGGCTTCCATGCCGGGCCGGGCTCTTGAGAACAGACGTTCGTCGCTGGCTGAATTCTCTTGTCTGTTTATTTATCGTGGTGAAGCTGAGTCACCTAACAGAATCGAAGAGAGAGATGTGCCGCGGTGGTTTGGATTCGTGTACATAGAAAGTCGTGTTGACGCTGGTGGCGAAGAGGCTGCTTGGTAGTAGTCGTAGAATCGTGTTGCTGATGTGGCGATGTCTTTGATGTCGTTGGACGAAGCTGTTATTGTTGTCGCTGGAATTGTTGCTGCTGCTGTTGTCGTGTGGTACACGGAACAGTCTCTATAGAGAAACTGAACCGAGACAAATTTTGCCGCTGAGTTAAAGCTATTTATAACAAACTATCGGCTCCCGAAGGCTTCAGAAAAATACTCTATCATGTGACCTTATTAGGGGCCGTGATTGGTCAGTTTGCGTTCTGGCGGGAACGGTTCGAAGAAGTTGCCGCTTCGAATAATAATCAGTCACGTGATGACAAGGAACGTGTTTTCCGCTACGCCCGCGCTTGTTTATATTTAAATGAGAAGAATGGCGATAGTAGTTTTGTATCTAATGGCGATAGGTAGTTTTGCATGTAATGGCGATCGAGGTGTTAGTTTCACTACACTAGCCTCGCACCAGTCGGTTTGTCGAAGGCAAACAGACGAAATAGAAAAAAAAAGGAAGTGAAAAAGACTGAAAGAATGGTTGGTCTATTTCTGGAATTTAGTCACCATTTTTTGAAAAGCTATCTGAACGATCACATAAGGCTGTATGGACGAATCACGTCGGATTCATATCAGAAGAACTGTATGAATCGAATCACGTCGGATTCATATCAGAAGGACTGTATGAATCGAATCACGTCGGGGGTCACCAATTGTAAGAACGACCGTGCGAACCCAAAAAGGAAAAATGGTGACGAATGGAAAAACAGAGGACTCCTTTTATTTAAAACACGTCACACGGTCGAACACAAAATAATTATACCAATGATGATATACAAATAATGTTATACTACGATAACATTAGTGAATTCGTAAATACCAGGAATGAAGAGACGATAGAAGGCAACCGTATGAAATGAATAACAGAGATATTTATTATGGCGTTAAAGATGTATGTCTGTGTGTGAGTGGGAATGCGACATATAAAAACATAATAAAAGATAGGCCGTCATACAAAGAAAAGAGTGTATGTGAGTGATACATGTATGTGTATGTAAGATATTACAGCAGATAGAAAGAGTCAGTAACACGTGAGCATTTATATCAGTTCTTGAGTACACGATAGGAAGAGTCTGTATGAGAAAGAAGTTGAGGCGTATGTGTGGCAGTGCTGATCACTAGTTGTGTGTGGGTTTCCATGCCAGGCCGGAATCTTGAGGACAGACGTTTATCGCAGGCTGTAATTCTTGTCTGTTTATTTATCGTGGTGAAGCTGAGTCACCAAACAGAATCGAAGAAAGAGATGTGCCGCGGTGGTTTGGATTCGTGTACATAGAAAGTCGTGTTGACTCTGGTGGAGATTGATGCTGGTTAGTAGTAATCGTAGAATCGTGTTGCTGATGTGGCGGAGTCGTTAGACGAAGCTGTTGATGTGTCGCTGGAACTGCTGCTGCTGTTGTCGTGTGGTACACGGAACAGATCTCAAAGAGAACTGAACCGAGACCAATTTTGCCGCTGAGTTAAAGCTATTTATAACAAACTATCGGCTCCCGAAGGCTTCAGAAAAATACTCTATCATGTGACCTTATTAGGGGCCGTGATTGGTCAGTTTGCGTTCTGGCGGGAACGGTTCGAAGAAGTTGCCGCTTCGAATAATAATCAGTCACGTGATGACAAGGAACGTGTTTTCCGCTACGCCCGCGCTTGTTTATATTTAAATGAGAAGAATGGCGATAGTAGTTTTGTATCTAATGGCGATAGGTAGTTTTGTATGTAATGGCGATCGAGGTGTTAGTTTCATTACACCCTGTATCTGGCGAAAATGGTTGATGCTGACGTCACTAGGAGAAACGTCAAGAAAGTGGTCGCGAAATGTGACAGATGCCAGTCCATTGACCCCGCCCCGGGTGGGCATGAGCAGGGGAACCTCTCAGTAGAGCGCAACTGGAGGAGACTGGCTGTGGATGTGACGCACTACCATTAGGAAATGTATCTCAGCATGGTCGACTGCAGGCCGGGCCGGCTGGCCATTTGGAGGGAGCTGAGGACAGGCATTGCCGATGAGATTGCCCGCATTCTGAACGGGATATTCTTGGAGAGGGGTCCTGTGGAAGAACTGCTAATGGACAACGGGGCGGCGTTTCGTTCGGAAGCGTTGGGAGAAATGCTTGACCGGTGGAAGGTGCGACGATTATTTAGAGCGGCGTATAGGCCGAGTGGCAACGGAATCGTTGAGAGGCACCATCGGACGATTAAGGCCATGGCTGAAAGGGGGCACATTTCGCCCCTGGAAGCGGTCTACTGGTACAACATGTCTCCCCGATCCGGACAAGCGGAAGAGTCTGTGCCGCACAGAGCGGTGTTCAAATATGAATGGAGGCATCCCAGTAAGACGCCGGAGTTCTGTGAGGGAGAGAAAGGACCCGCCGGCGAGGAAGTTTGGGTCAAGCCGCCGAAGGCACGCTGCACATCACAATGGGGCAGGGGAACAGTGACAGCGGTCAATTCCAGAAACAATGTATCTGTGGATGGAATGCCGCGTCACGTGCTGGATCTGCGCAGGATAGCCACTTCGTCGGATGAAGAGTGCGATGGAAACGAGCCACCTAGCTTGAGAAGATCTCGACGTGTAAGGCGCCCGCCCGGTTGGATGGCGGACTTCGAATTGGAGTAGGGGTGAACGTGATCTTTAAGATCAGGGTGGCGTGTGGTATGACGTCAGTGTCTGGGGAGGCTGACTGAAAGGGCGAGTCGACCGGAAGGGGAAAAAGGGCAGAGGGAGCCTCGATCGGGATTCGTGCCCTTTTCGAACGGGGTTGTGGTCAGGACAAGACGTGTTAAGCGACGGTCTAGGTTTGGGAGAAGCAGCTGCTATTCCTGGTGTTCTTTGGGTCGGGGCAAGCTTCAAGGATCGGATACCGCAAGACAGACTCACAGTCGACGAAAGGAAACCGAGGTAAGGCGATTACATCTACTCGCACACATACACCAGTCACAGCGCTGACAAGTCAAGCTATGTCTGGCTAGCGTTCCCTTGATTTATGGTGTCGAAGGTCATGTGTTTTGGCCGTTAATTTTAGCCAAACATTTTCCTTGACATTTGTTATCTATGGTGAATTTCCTTAGTTTTGAATGTGTGGGAAACTAAACTTTTGACCGTGGGAAACATTTTCCTCTGAGGTCGAGTTGTGAGCTATAGTTATTCATGACCACAGGACCCTTAAATAATGCCAAAAAGGATATCATAACTGAGGCCAAGTTGGAAAATAAGCTTACTGCTAATGACAACCGGGTGAAGTTTAAGGCGTAAATGTATTAAGAAGTTTGCATCGCAATTTCGCAGATCGGATCTTTCTGAATTGATGGGCGCCACTTGTTTTCTGAACAAAACACTTTCAAACTTGGGATACTGGTAGAATGTGTCATATTGGCGCCCGTCAATTCAGAAAGATCACGCAGAGATTTGGATTCGAAGCTGCCGCGCGGAATCTTAAACAGGGGTATTTTACCACAGCCTCAGATAGGCATTTGCTTCATATTCTTCCTGGTTTTGTGTAACCCAGCTTCTCAGGGCAGGCACTGAGGCAGTTAGCCACGAAACCAAGTGCTTCTGTAATTGTTGGAAGAAATGTAAAGAAATAGTCCACATGGAGTTACTGCAGATTTCTAAACAGTTCAGCAGTCCACGTTCTTTACGTCTGCCCATATGCTTCCCCAAAATCAATATCAAACTGAAAAATAAATGTAACTAAAAGTGACGAGCCTGACAATTAGGGAATCACAGATGGAAAAATATTCGGAAACTGAAACTAAAAATAACTCGTTAGAATATATTCAAGTCCAATAAAATATGTTAACTATGCATTAAATATTTTACGCGATTTATTAAAGAACCAATCGATTTTCTCTACTTTTTACTTTTATCACGACATTGAAGAAGCATGTCAAGCAATATTATCATTGATTGTTGTTTCTATGTGTTGTTGCTAAGTGTTGCTAAGAAACGTCACTTGTTGGAAAATGGCGCTCAAAACTTCGGCGGACACGAGTTATAGCTTAAAAGTAGTACTACATGGTTTGATATCGTTTCACTATCAATTAGAGGGAAACAAAGTAAGTGTATGTGTATTTGTTGGAGTGTGGTAAAAATACGGTAATTCTCAAAGGAGAATATTAAAATGTTGATAAGTGTTTATTTTTATTGCAACGATGGAAGTAAAACAAGAAAATCAGACACGTAATTTACTTCTATTTTCATTACCACAAAAAAGTGAGAGCAGTAGGCAGAATTGGTAGAGTGTTATTTTGAAGACTGAGCAGTATTTTAGTTACATTTGTTTACGTTTTGAGTTCAAATACTACCTGGGTGTATATTGCCTTTAATTCATAAACACCAACCTGGTTTTGGCAATCGATTATACGCAATTGTTTATCAATTTATAGTCTTGTACCAAAATGAGAAATTATTGATACTTAAAATGTGTTTTTGTATTGGTGTGGCGAAAGTTCATTGAAATGTTCATCTTTCTTGGATCGTTTTGTAACTTTTCCAGTATGATAAAAGTAACTATAGTCAACCTTCTGTAATTAACTTCATTGTTGTAACAGGATTATTTTTGAAAGCAATGTGAGTTTTGTGTGTGTGTGTCCGTCCGTCTGTCTGTCTATCTATCTATCCTGCTTATTGTTTACATAATTTTTATCATTTCTTTGTGTGTGTACGTACGTACGTACACATATGAGAGTTGTATTGAGACTAATGTAAATATGTACATAAATAAGATTGGTTGTTCAGATCGCACATGTTGGTTGAGTAACTCTTCCTCTCTAGAAGTCTTCTTGGTCTGTATTTCCAGCAAATAATGGCTTCCAAGCAGAAGCAACATGCTATCATTGAGTTTTTTATTGATGAAGGGTACAGGCTGTCTAACATCCATAGAAGGCTATGGATTGTTTATAGAATCGATATCATTGACAAGAGCAAATCAGCATTAAAGATAAACTGTACTGTGGGAGGGTGGAGGCGCAATGGCCCAGTGGTTAGGGCAGCGGACTCGCGGTTTCGATTCCCAGACCGGGCGTTGTGAGTGTTTATTGAGCGAAAACACCTAAAAGCTCCACAAGGTTCCGGCAGGGGATTGGGGCGAACACTGCTGTACTCTTCCACCACAACTTTCTCTCACTCTTACTTCCTGTTTCTGTTGTGCCTGTAATTCAAAGGGTCAGCCTTGTCACACAGTGTCACGCTGAATCTCCCCCGAGAACTACGTTAAGGGTACACGTGTCTGTGGAGTGCTCAGCCACTTGCACGTTAATTTCACAAGCAGGCTGTTCCGTTGATCGGATCAACTGGAACCCTCGACGTCATAAGCGACGGAGTGCCAACAACAACTGTGGGAGACCATTAACTGCAACCACTGACACAAATCACCAGTGATGATTCATACTGACAGATGAGACACAATCCATGAATTTATTGAACAACTGGACTGTGATCAATATGCATTACAGGAGACAGAAGACTGGGCATTGGAAAGTGTGGGAAAATGAGGTACTGTGCCAGTTGGTATTCAGTTTGAAGTCTGCTGTGATCTGCTGGAAGCATTTGATGCCAATGACAACATATTTTTTCACAATCTGGTGATAGGAGATGACATAGGACCATATTTTTATGAAATGGTATCACACCTTTTCTCATACAAAGCTATAATGAATGGACAAAATGCTTTGTAAATAAATTATTGCTGTGAGGTTGGGCCATGATAAAAGCCCTAACTTTATGTATTTTCCTTTTCATTTAATACTATTGTGTATTTTTTAGGTCATCATTAACTAAATCCAAAACAAACTAAAAACAAGAAACAGTTTCTTTTGAATAAAATGGCTGATTTGCTGGGTTCTGCTGCCTGCTTAGACTCACTTAAGGAGGATATTTTTGATTTGCAAGCAATTATTAGTGAATACAGTTCTCGTCTTGGTCCTCTCAGTTACCCATCTTGGAAGTTCCCAAGTCAACAAGCTGGAGATATAGACATTGAAAAGCTATTGGTTCATTATTTAAATTTTACGAGCATATCTGATGAAAACCAGTTGGAAGCTAAACAAATTGCTCATATTGCTTTTTATGATTTGCTCATTGACAGGTGAGGAAAGTTTACTGTTGGTTCTTTGAATATTTGTGTATTTTATTTTCTCTATTTGTCTGATTTCATCTTGAGTTCACAATGGTATGGTGGTAATAAAATTAGAAATAATGGTTTTGATGTTAAGGTTTCCCTCACAGTTGAACTCCACAGGAAGAACAAGCTTATCGCTGTGAGCAAACAACACACTTGCTAAGTTTATAATGTTACAAATGTAATCTATTCCACCCTCCACCATCATCTCTATTGTTATTGTCAGTCAACACCAAGTTGTTTTGATTGTAATTCTTTAACCACAGGATCAGCTATGAATGAACAGATTAATGCTCAAAGGTGTTTCAGTCGTGGTAAAATAAACTTTTATTCAGACATAATAAGATTACATTATCCAAATACATCCTTCCTTTTTCAAGATGGTAGAATGTGATCTAAAGAAGATTTAACTGCTGTTTCTAGCAAATCAACTAATTCAGTTGTTCAATTAAAAAGGGTAGTATAAATTCATAAAAATTTGCATTTACAACTAGGTGAACTGAGCTAATAAGAATTATGCATCTTAGCCATAAATGCAGCACAGCTGGAGTGAAAAGTAAATGACTAGTCTTCTGATGGTTATCGTTTGTTACTACACTGACTCAATTATTCACAGCACTCGTTAAACTGTTGAGGAAAGTAAAATTAAGCTCTCTATTACTGGTTGTCTCTAAACTTATATTAATCTGATTATTGCATGTAATATATTATTGAAATTCTACAATGGAACACAATCACTAGTGTTATTGGTAGTCTGTGTTGGCAAGAATTGATTTGATAAAAATCATATATGGTGGGTCACCAGCATGGCTTTATCTGTAATACTATAAACAAACTAAGAAATGAAAAGACTATGTTCATGTCCTATGAAGAGAATGAAAATCTTATATTTGGAGCAATGCTCTTTGATAAAGGATAACCTAAAATGCTATGTACTGTATTATGTAATTAATATGATCAGGTGAGCTGGCAGAGCTTTTAGCATGCTGGGTAAAATGCTTAGCAGCATTTCACCAAGGTTAGCTTTGCCTTTCATCTTTGTGGGTTAATAAAATTTACTGGCCTTGTATCAAAATTTGAAGGCAATATGTTCAAAAAGAATAGTTTAAAATGAGACTAATTTAAAAACAAGTGTGCTTTTCAATGCTTGAACCAGTTGTTAATAGTGATAGAAAATACTTTAAATTTTTTCTTTATTTCCAGAATGGTCTATCTTCTTCATGTTTCAAATGAATTTAGTAAAAGTCTTTTGAAAATGTTAACAAAAGGAAAGAACATATTACTCTTAAATAACTCAAATTTAGAAGCTGGCAACAATTCTGTAGGACTTGTTGCTCGTCAGACCTGGCTTTTGCATGAATTCCTGCAGAAAACTTTACTTCAGATTTTGGATGAGGTAAGCTTTTCCTTTTTTTACACCTATTTTTCTATATTTCAAATAGACACTTACAATAAAAGAGAAGTGTGAAAGAATCTTAAAAAAAAGAAACTTTTAAGTTCTTTGATTGGTTTGAATCCTTCAAGTTCCTACCTTATTTGTTGTAGTATCATTTTATTTATTATATCTTATTTGGTTTTGTGTTTACATTTTATTTCTAATGTTTTATTTGAATTCTCCATATGCATTCCAGGCTCAGATTATACACACTACATATATGTGCATACTCAGTTTCTCCTCGTCCTCCACCTCTCATATCTCATTACTCCTTCCACTATCCTTCCCAATTATAATGCATGATGATGATGATAATGATAATATCTATGTCTATATCTATATCTCTATACACCTACACATACACACACATATCTAAATCTATACATATATATATATATAAATATATATATATATATATATATATATATATAGTGTTGTGATTAGAGCTACGACGCCCCTTGCAAGAGATAGACTGATCTGAGTAAAGTATAAATAGTAATGATCCGAGTGAGGTCAAGGTTCAGAGTTCAGAGTCGAGTGAAGTTTGTGTTAGTTTACAGTGAAGTTGGAAGGAGTCAGTTGGTTAGTTCACAAGGAATATTGATTGTTGGTTCATAAAGAGATTTGTTAGTTCGTTACATTGTTTTTACTGTTGACTGGTTATCTTATTTATTTATGTAACAAATTACATTACAATTTCTGGCAACGAGGTTTTCAAAGCTCACATAGGTTATTTAACAATTTGTTGATATATTTAAAAGAGCTCTAAGAAAAGCTAGGAATGAGCTACATAATGACAAAGCACTAATGAAAGTTTTGAGAGTATATTGAATAATGCCAAATCCAAATACTAATTGAGGAAAGTCACCAGCTGAGTTAATGTTCACACGTAAAATAAAATTGATCTTTGATAAATTATTGCCAGGAAAAAATACATATAAAGGAAAGACAAAAATACATTTGAAGGAAATAAAAGAAATATTACAAAACATTTCAAAGTAGGAGACTAAAGTTCATTTTAAAAATTACAAAAATGATAAAGAAGGTTGGGAGGATGGCTGTGTAATCAAAAGATTAGGTAACATGATGTATTTAATTAAAGGACAACATTCGGAACATAAGAAACACCTTAACCAGTTAAAGATGAGACATACAGAAAAATTAAGGATAATACCAATGGAAGTCTTCTATGATATGTTTGAAGTGCCAGCACCGAGAAATATTGAACCCTGTAGAATTAGCTTCAGAAAGCGAAAACAGACTGAATATCTGGAAAAAGATATTAAATTTTCAAAAAAGAAAAAAAAAACAAGAGTGCTAACAAAAGTGCTATGTGCAACAAACAATACTACCTTAAAAGTAGGGCAACAATTAAGATACAAAAGTTAAAAAAGAAAAAAGAGGGAGAGGTGCTGGAAAGAAAAAAATAAAAGAAATTCCACTTTCTGACAGTAGTCAAAATCTCAAATGGGGAGGTGTGATGAGAGTTACAACATCCCCTTGCGAGAGATAGACTGGTCTGAGTAAAGTATAAATAGTGTTGAGTGAAGTTTGCATTAGTTCAGTGTGCAGTTGGAAGGTGTCGGTTGGTTTGTTCACAAAGAATATTGATTGTTGGTTCATAAAGAATTTGTTAATTCATTACATTGATTTTACTGTTGACCGGTTATCTTATTTATTGTATATAACAAATTACGTTACAACATATAGTAACAGGAGGAATATGATATCCAGGTAGATAGCGAATTTCTCCGAGTAAAATGCCAAGGCTGATTCCTTCTGATGGTGTGCATTTTGGTCATCTTCCTGTAGCTCCCATCCAATGTTGCAGTTTATTTTGGGCTACTTAGAGTGTGAAATACTATATATATATATATATATATATATATATATATATATATATATATACACACATATACACATATATATATATATATACACATATATATATATATATATACACACAGACACACACATATATATATATCTATATATATATATATATATACTTAATTCATCATTCATTTTAAATGTCCACTTATCCATGCTTGCATGGGCTGAACAGAATTTGTTGAGGCAGATTTTTTAATAGTCAGATACCCTTCCTATTACCAACCCTCACCTGTTTCCAAGCAAGATAATATTCCCTCATGGCCAGGTATGTTTTTGTAGAAATTAGAAACTAGAAATGAAAGACACTGCTCATATGACAGTGACACTCATTTACAACTACCACGCAATGTCAAGACAAGGAAACACAAACACACACACTCACACACAGACATGCATGTACTGTGGCCATTTTTTCAGTTTCTGTCTAATAGATACCCTCACAAGTCTTTGGTCAGCCCAAAGCTATAGTAGAAGACACTTGCTCAAGTGCCATGCTGTGTGACTGAACCCAGAACCATGTGGTTGAAAAGTAAGCTTTTTAACGACACTGCTACACCTGCATGTTTGTGTGTGTGTGTGATGGGTTTCCATTTACCAAATTTTACTCACAAGTTAAGCTGAAGCTATAATACAGGATACTAGCCCAAGGCTATGAAATGAACTTCTTAATCAAATAGCTTTGTCTGTTCATTCATTTTAGTAATAGTTGTTAGTTTCAATTGTTGGATACTTGTCTTTTGATGAGTTTCACTTCTGATATGAAATTCAGAATTTATTCACAATATGCAATTGCTATTCTGGACATTAAAATATATCCAGTAATTGTTTACTTTCATTTTTTAGAAACAATATCCATCTGTCTGTCCATCAACTCTTCCATTTATCTCTTTCTTTTACCCGAACTTCTCTGCACCTTTCAATTACCTTATTCCTCAATTTTTGTGTGCTCACCTTTCCTTTTAACCATCTGACTATCCATACATCCATCAGTTATTCCATTATTTTATATATTCATTTACTCTGTGTCTATTCCACTGTCCATCTCTCTAGGTGTCCATCTGTTGTTTGTCACATCATCTTCACAAATCCTTTGGAATACTGTTTTAATCTTTCCTTATTTTTGGTAAAATAGTATCGTTATGAAGTTATTAATCTTATTATTTTAATTCTGTTTATTTTCTTTAGTTAAAAAATAGAAAAAAGCAGCATGTTACTGAACACCCTGAAACCAGCACTTGTAAATCAGCACCAAATATTTCACATTCTTCTTCATCTCGCAAGCCTATGTCACCTGATGGAAGTCTCTACAGTGTCATGTCAAAAGATGTGTGTTTCAAGTCAACTCAAACAGTTGAGACTGCCTTTGTGCCATGTGAGTCATGTTCCGTCATTCAGAGAAGTTTCAAAAGATCTGCATTCGCCATTTTCAAGACATGCCAAAAATTGAATTTGCCATCTAATATCAACAAGTTAATAATAAAGCCAGATATAGATGATTCCTGGATGTCATTCAACGAAATCTCAAAGTATAGTCATGAACAGGACAAAGACCTCAGTGTTATCTGCCGACAGATCGAAACATTAGTGACTGAAACTGAGCACCTGAAAACGGAAATGGCATTGGTGGAAAAGAAAAACAAGTATAACAATATTACACTCTTTGGTTCAAGAAATCATTCCTTCTCTTTCTTTTCTATACTGTTATAAGCCTCTAGTCTCATTACATTGTATGCCTAAATATGCTTAGCTGCTAATAACCACCATTACTTCATGGTTGAAGATATCCCAAAATGGATACCTGCTAGCTTTTTGAGAATTTGCATTGTCTTTAGCACTGCAAACTAATACATACATGATAGTGATGCCATGTTTATATTGGTTCAATTATAGTTAGCCCATAGTACCCATTTATATCTAGATTAACTGGGCTTCAGAGAGTTAAGTTCTTGACCATGGCTACAACACAACACTAATCACCAAATATGAGTCATCAATCCTTCATTGAACCCTGCTTCAATTGTTCCAACAAAATACAAATATCCAAGAATCAAAAAATTGAGCCACTCATAGTAATATGGTTTAATTCAAGTCATGAAGTAAAATCTCTTAAGTCTAAGGTTATAATTATAAAACATAAATGAATATTATGGTTCCAAATTCACTCAATATATTTGTTAATTACCTCAAATTTCTTTTGGATTTTCCATACTAACATAGATTGGCTAGTCCTGAAAATCAGGCATTGTCCAAGAGATTTAAAGTTTGATCCTTTTTGGTTTTACTTCTGCCAGAAAATTAAAGTGTAGTCTACTTTCCACTATGATGTCATTGCTAGAGTTTAAATCCATATTTATCTCTTTTTATCTTTTACTTGTTTCAGTCATTGGACTGCAGCCATGCTGGGGCACCATTTGAAGGGCTTTAGTTGAACAAATTGACCCCAGTACTTATTTTTTAAATCTGTTACTTATTCTATCAGTCTCTTTTGCAGAACCACTAAATTATGGAGACATAAATAAACCAATACCAGTTGTCAAGTGGGGGTGGCAAGAGAGCAAACACAAAGACACACACACATATATGATGGGCTTCAAAACAGTTTCCATCTATCAAAATTGCACATAAAGCATTGGTTGGCATGGAGCTATATAGTAGAAGATGTTTGCTCAAGGTGCTATGCACTGGGACTGAATCAAAATAATGTCAGCTGGAATGATTCAACCCAAGAAACAATTTGAGAGGAACATTTTTTGAAATATTGCAATACTGGAGTGTGTTAAAACTTTTGAGATGTCTCCTGATGTACATTTTAAGCACAAACCACTCCAATCACCAAAACCACATTATATTACAATGCACATGTTATACCATAACCAGCAATGACAGTAGCAGCAACATGCACACACACACAATGTCAGCATCACTAATCTCATCAGTTCTTAAAGTACTGAGGAAGAGCCAGTTTTACTCTGGCTCAGTTCATCTTGCTTGCCTTCTCAGTTGCCACCGCCAGATATTACAGGCATATAAAAATTTAGGAAAATGTTCCATTGCCCCCCCCCCCCCCCCATACTGCATACAAGGATGTGATGTGGTCTACAAACAGACAGCAGCATAGTATACTGTGAATTGCACTTAGTTATTTAAAACTATCAAACTAGGCATCAGGACTACATAGCAACCACAATTATTACACCACACTATATTACAGTATTAGGAAGTGTCTGTATAGTCACTTAACCTTGTAGAAGTAGCCATCAAATATCTGTCAAATCATATTCTATAGTCTTAAAAAAAAAGAGAAAAATACATTAGATAATGTTGTCCAAGGTAAACCCCAAAAGGCAAGATATTCACAGTTGGAATGCTTTTGATGATAGCTCTGCCTCTATCAAAATTGGCCTAGAAGTTAAACAATAGCTACGCTACATTGCTTTACTACATACTACTCTAAATTTCTACATAACATTACATTGTTCTTTCATTTTGTTGAGCTGGTTGTTGCTTCTTACTTGTAATACCTGCATATTCTGGTATTTAGAAACAAACTGATTTTACTCTGCAAAGTGTAACATCTGTTTAAAAAGGCCTATAGAGCAATTAATTGATGTTATTATTAGGATTTTGTCACATGCTGTAGTATGTATACTACAAATACATGACAGCCATATCACAAGTTTGTAAAGTCTCAATACTTTGTCTTTTTTTATTACATTGTTTGCTTATTTGTTTGTGTGCGCATGCATGTGTGTGTGTGAGAGAGAGAAAAGTGAGAGAAAGAGCCTTTGTATGGTTGCTCAGCCTGCTGGAAATAATAGCCAAATTTCCCTAAAATAGCACCAAACTGTCCTTTAAAAAAAAGGACACATTAGGCTATGTAGCTTAGAAAAAGATGGAGTGGTAGGTTTGTAAAGATTTTGATGAGTACTGACTTGGGGATAAACAACAACAAAATTGTTGGTTCCATATCCATTTTCTCACTATTCTAGATCTTTGGAGAACCATCAGAAAGCAACCGAGAAAAAACTGGCCTCAGAGAAGGAGACAAATGTTGTCCTTCAAAAGCAACACCAGACCAAACTCAAAGAAATCTGTGATGAGAAGGGGAAACTGCAATTCCAGATAAAATTAATAGGAAATCAGCTTGAAATATGCCGTGAGAATCTGAAAAAAGAACAAAAGAACACAGAAGACTTCAGTGAGTTTCAAGGATCATCATCTCTGGAGTTGAGTTGGCAGTTTTGTGTTGGCTTATATTGGTATGAATCAGAAAATATAAACAAATGGAGTATAAGTTTGTTTGCAATTAGGGAGAATAATAACTATAACATTTTGACTGGGCTCTTTCATTAGATTAGGTTCTTGTCTTTATCAATCCCATGAAATGATTGTGAGAGGACAACATATACTTCTTTTGTTTATATTTCCTATTATAGTCAGAAATTGGTTCATTCATAATGTGAAGTCAATATTAATTATAAATAATCTGTCTATTTTTTGTAATGGTGCAAAGTATCATCATCATTTAATGCCTGTTTTCCATGCTGCCATGGGTGGGATGGTTTGATAGGAGCTGCACCAGGTTCCATTGTCTGTTTTAGCATGGTTTCTATAAATTGATGCCCTTCCTAATACCAACCACTTTAGTGAGTGTACTGGGGACTTTTTATGTGGCACCATCACTGACAAGGTCACCAAGTACCTTGCACAACAAAAGCCCCTTAACTGGGAGTGGTGGGGTAGTATAGAAGGAGAGTGGCTTTGTGCCATTTGAGAGCTTTATAGTATAGAAAGGACAGATAAAGGTGGTTTTAGGGTATCAGCTCTTCTTGAGTACAGCAAGGTGTCAAGTATCTTGGTCATCTCCTTTGTAAAGCTTAGCATTTTGAGATCGACCTTCTATATTTCATCCCATATCTTCCTGGGTCTCCCTCTCCCACAAGTTTAATCCACTTAAAGTTATTGGCACTTCTTTATGTAACTGTTCTTATCCACATGCATCACATGACCAAACCAGCATAGTCTTCTCTCTTGTACGTTGCATGTCTTGTGCAGTCAGAGCCCAAATCTCACTACCATATAGCATTGCTGTTCATATACATGCATCATATAAATTTCCTTTCACTCAGAGAGAGAGAGAGAGAGACCTTTGGTTGCCAACAGAGGTAAAACTCTCTCAACTTCCTCCATCCCATTCTTATCCTAGCAGTTACACTTTCAGTGCAGCCACCTCCATTGTTAATTAGGTCACCTAGGTAGCAGAAATTATCTACTACTTTTAGAGTGTCTGTAGGGATGAGGTGAACCAGAAGGGCAATGACATCAATAGCTGATCGGCCCTACTGGAAGAGAAAGAGGGAGAGATGAAGTGAGGAAAGTAGCACCAGCATGGTCCTCTTTCACACTGCGATGTTGCAGGGAATGGACATTAGGGAGATGAGTGAACTGGAAAGGACTTTAGTAGCAGGCTCTAGTATAGGTGAGATGGGTAGGGCATGCTACAGATTTAACCCAGCTGGATAGCTGACATTGAAAGGTAGGTGAACCTTTTTTCCTCACATTACATTTCTCACATACTGCACGCTATTTCAGCACTCATATATATATATATATATATTTTCTTTGTTGTTGTTGTCCTCTTCCACAAGATGGCAGTGAAAATAAGGATCACAGCGATGCCATCAGACCTTTCTGTGACAAGGAAGATTGACCACCTGGATCCGTAAGATCAAGGTCATGGCCAAGCTGCAAGGCATCAAAGATGTAGCAGGTCCCATAGCTTGCATTGGGTACACTGAATGGAATTCCTGCCTACACCTTTCCTACACATTGAGGAAGCCCATTTACTTGAAGTGGGTAACATCCTGTCTGATTTCTTGCTTACTAGGACTTAGGTTAACTTTAAGGCTCTTTGATTCCAGGTTTTGTTTCCATGTCTAGAATTACTTTTCTGGTTCTGCTATAGATTCTACTATGACAGCAAAATCACCACCATACAGTAGTTCCCATGGGCTTCCAGTCTTAAATTTATGTTATGGCCCAGAGGATAATGATAAATAGGAAGGAACTGCAGGCCAAGTCTTCATAAACACCTACCTGTACACTAAATTTATCACTGTGCTCATGGTTAACTTTTATCTCACTAACTAATCCTCTGTACATGGCCAGTAATGCTTTCACAAGCCATCTGTCTACCCCTAGTTACTTCAGAGACCACCGGTCAAAGGCTTTCTCCAGATCAACAAATGCCAAGTACAATGGCTCCTTCTTAACCAAATACTTCTCTTGTAGTTGCTTGACTACAAACATAGCATCCGTACTGCTGCTTCTTGGCACAAAGCCAAATTGCATTTCATCTAGTCTAATTCTTTTCCTAATTAATTGGGCTATAATTCTCTCCATAACTTTTATCACCTGCTCCAGCAATTTGATGCCTCTATAATTACTTCTATTTAAGGCATCTCCCTTCCCTTGTGGCAACTAAGTATGATGTTGCTTCACCAGTCACTGAGGATTGCACCTTCCTGAATAATCTGATTAACTATATGGGTGACTAGACCATAACCTACTCTTCCAGATATTTTAAGCATCTCAGTAGTGATTCCTGTTGGATCAGGGGCTTTTTCTGTTTTCATATCTTTAATTGCTTTATACTGAAGTGTGAAAGAATCTTAAAGAAAAGAAACTTGTAAATTCTTTGATTAGTTTAGTGTAATGATATTCTTATTTCAAGCTGGTACACGCTTAGTGGTTTTTCATCTGTATCATGTGTCTTGTTTTATATCTATTGTTTTCATCTTCATGCTGGTAAGACCACTGTACAAATCCAAATATTTGCTTGGAGTATTTATGTTCATTCACCATTTCACTATTAGTATTAATACCACTTCTAAGATGGCAAGCTGGCAGAATTAGTGGTATTTCATCCATTTTTACATTGTGTGTTCAAATTCCACCAAGGTTGTCTTTGCCTTTCATCCTCTTGGGGTTTGATAAAATTAGTTCCAGTTGAGCACAAGGGTCAATGTAATCGACTTACTTCTTTGTTCCCAAAATTGTGCCAAAATTGGAAACCAATATTAGTACCACTTCTACCACCATGGCACATACTATCATCACCATCACTGCTTCTTCAACCCTTACCACCTCAATATCATGGCAATGATCATGTACACATAATTATGTAGGTTTGTATTTCTTTTCCTAAGTTTAGGAAGTTTGTGAATCTCTTCAATATCTTATAATTTTAGAGTTGGTGAAAGCTCAGTTGACTGAAGAATTGGAGAAAGTGACAGAAGTTACTCAAGATAGAGAGAAATTTCAGGAAAAAGTGAATCAACTGAGATTAGAAAACACTGAATGTAGTGAAAAACTTGCTGAATCAGCTAAAGAATTAGCATTAACACAAGCGAAGTGTAAGAGTATAGTGAAACATAGTGAGGTTTGTTGAATACTTACTCATGTTCAATCTATGCTGATATAGAAAAAATGAATTTGATGGTAGATGTGTTGATGATAATGATGTTACTCCTTACTTTCCATGATGTCTGTTGAAGTGAAGTTTGTTAGCCAAAGTATAAGTTGTCACTTATGGTCTGGCATGACTGTCTATTGAAGTTCAGAATGTCATTTAATTAACTACAACCAAAGAGGTGGTTCTATGTGCTTTTGTTTAGCAGCTTTTGTCATTTAACATGGAATTGGTATTTAGCCAAGTAAACTAAGAGAAGTGGAGTGATATGTTCTATTATAACATCATGGCTGTTGGATTGTTTAAACTCAAGATTTTCTGCTTTGCAATCCAGCATTTAAGTGGTTCAGTTTCAAAATGTTCTTTAAATCATGTCATTGTATTGTTAAAGATGAAATGACAATGTACTGAGCTAGCCACCAGCTCATAAGTTATTTTCTAATCTGTTGTAGTCTTTTCTTTAAATTGAAGGATGATGTAAATGGCAAAAAAAAAAAAAAATGGTATGTATGATCTGTTAGATGTATAATGTTAATCTGTATTAAAGACTGCACAAGAGCAGCTAATCATTAAATACATCAGCTGAAGTGTGCAGGAGACATGACCATGTAATGTGAATAGCCAATAAGCGTTGTGTGAAAAAGGTGTAATTTGTTCTCAGTAGAATGCACAGATGTAGAAATTAATGAGGTCAAATCTCCACTAATAGATCTCACAAAATAAATGACAAAAGAGTAAGATGTGTGATGATGTGATGTGCATGAGATACATCTGCCCTGTGCCATCTTGGAAAACTGAATGTTATGATGAGGCTTGTTGTCATTGTCACTGCCATCATGAGTGCCATCAGGGTAGGGCACTTCTTAATTCAATATACCTCAGTTTCCTTAACTATAAGAAATAAACATCATTCTTCAAATCTAATGCTATTCACTTATATCAGCTTTCCAGTTTCTTTCAAGTCCTTGGAATATTTACATGTTTTATAATTATATAACCAGTTAGTTTGATATTGTTAGAAATATATTTTCTACGATCAGTTATTTGATAAGTCTCAAAGGCTGAATTGATATTTTGGTTAAAGACTTGTGAACTGCTCATAATACTGGATAAGGTACTAAACAACTTATCTCACATTTATCTAACATAAGAGCTGTGAAGTGATGGCTGTAATAGTTGAAGAAGCAGCATGTTAGCTGTATATGTAGAGTGACAGCTGCAATGAAAGAAAACTCTCTACCTTTGGGCCAATGTTTGAGCTTTTATTTGTTAATCAATATGCTTGAAATAGTAGCCAAATTTCCATAAAAATCACACCTTACCATCTTAAATAAAGAAAAGATACACTGAATAATAATGCTATCGTTTTTTATCATCCATCTTCCATGCTGGCTTGGGTTGGACAGTTTGCAAGGATCCAACAAGTTGGAAGACAGCATCATTCTACTATGTCTGCTTTGGCAGGGTTTCTATAGCTGCATGACTTTTCTAATGCCAACCACATTATAAAATGTATTAAGTGCTTTTTTTGTAGTACCAGCACTAGTGAGGTTGTAGCTCACAAAATTAAAGATTCCCCATTGACTGAATGGTGGCTGAAATGTTTTTGGACTTATGTTTGCTTGATCAAACTAATGTGGTGCTAAACAAGAACAACAGTTTTTGAACTAACTTACTTGTCAATATAATGGTTAACAAAAAAGAGAAATATTTTCTTGGCAGAGCATTAAATTAACAGGAAATTGTCTAATAGTTTAAAGATTTAGAGTAATTATTAGTTCTTCATAAGAATTGATTTGGGAATAAATCATCTAATTTTCATATTAGAAATAAGATATTCTTTGGTAATGTACCATTTTAGAAATAATATTTCTGTATTGATACAGTCAATGCAAAAGAAACAAGATTCATTGTTGGAACGAGTTGAACAATTAAGTGAAGAAAATTCAACTCTACATGACCAGTTAGCAGATCTGCAGGATGACATTGATGAAAACCTGGAGAAATATGATGAATTACTTCAAGAGAAAATATATTTACAGCAACGGTTGAAGGATGAAGAGGTAACGCTTGTCTTTATTAATTTTAGCTTGAGCAATAGTTCCCGCATAGATGGAGGTGAAGGGCATAAATTTGTAGTGAAATTTAGATAGAGTTGATTGCCAGAAAAGAGGACTGTCAAAGGTTAATAGTGTCAATTTTCTTATTGTATTAAAAGGTTTCATGGTTATTATCACAGTACAGTTTATTAGTCTTTTAGTTGTTTCAGTCATTTGACTGTGGCCATGCTGGAGCACCACCTTTAGTCGAGCAAATCGACCCAAGGACTTATCCTTTGGAAGCCTAGTACTTATTCTATCGGTCTCTTTTGCTGAACCGCTAAGTTACGGGGATGTAAACACACCACCATCGGTTGTCAAGCGATGTTGGGGGGACAAACACAGACACACAAACATATACACACACATACATATATATATATATATATATATATATGCATATATACGACAGGCTTCTTTCAGTTTCCGTTTACCAAATCCACTCACAAGGCTTTGGTCGGCCGTTCATTTAAATCAGAGAGGGTAGATCTTCTTAACCACAATGCAGATGTTATTCATGCTGGTACCCTTGGATACTTATGTAAAGTAGATTGTTGTACTCATGCAACAACTGTGCAGTATATATTTTTTTTCCATTTTTGGATGATTTTTATTAAAGAGATCATGTAAACCAAATAGGTGTCTGCATATGTCTTTCTGCATCCATCTCTTCTTAATGAATTTTAAAGCAAAGGAGGTGCTGCATAGGTCAACTTATCTTTTGATTTCATTTATTTGCACAAATTGTAATAAGAATAATGAGATATTTTGGTTAATGTAGAGCAAACAACAGCAGGTAATGGATGAAAAAAATGAAAATGAGAAATTGCTCACAGCAGTCAGATCAAAAGTTGAAGAAATTAGTAAAGAACTGAAAAAGACTCAGGAGCGAGAAACCCTTTTAGTGCAATATCCTGACTTAAATGGCCCTGTTTTGGATGATAATTTATGTAAGTATATCAGATATTATTTTTTTTTATTTTACTTTCATTTTTGGCTTGTCGTGAACAAGTAGCTAGTGTTGCTTCTGTTCAATCCTTTTGTACATTGTCAAATTTTGTATGCATCTCTACATTTCCTTTGCCTTCACAACACTTAATCTATTTTCCAAATTAATGTAACACATCTCAAGAATTATTTGCAGTTCTTTTGTTTCAGTTACTGTAAGTCTTCTTTACTGTGTCAACAAGTGTCCTTTGACTTGAATAACCACATAATATTACATATCTTATAAGTCCAGTCAGCTCTGATTTTCCCTTTGGAGTTCATATTCTGCTAACTGTCATTATAATTTTGACTCATATTTAATTTGTTCCTCTCCAATCATTTTAGATCTACTGCCTTCAGTATCTGCTCACTAAACAAACATATCTCACTGATATACATACATACATATAGTGTGTGTGTGTGTATGTGTGTATAATGTAAGCAGAGTTAGCGGTTATAATAACCGACTAAGGGATAAAATATATGTATATACTATCGGTATCCATTACTCGTGTTATCTCAAAGCATGGGTAGTATGCTCACACACTATGCTCGTAGAGTACAGGTAACAATAGAATAAACAAAAGTTTATCAGGAAACAAATATAAATAATCAGAAAATGGAGAAAACCTCAGATCAACAAGCACATCAACTGGACCACACTTATAGCTTATTATTTAATACAGAACATGGCATAACATTTATGTGACATAACAAATCTTATGGCTGTTTCTGCATCCGGTGCTGATCAATGTTTACAAATAATTGCGAAAATAAAATTCCTCATCTTCATAGGACATTTGAATCAGGGCACGGTGCTTCATCAGAGTAAAACAAAAGCATCCAAAATAAGCAAAAGGAAGAAGGAATAGGAAAGAAAACATGGCCTAGAAAAGAAGTCTGGAAGCACAAAATGTTAAAGGAATATAATCTAACATCCTAGGACTACAAAAGTCCGTAGGTAAGAGGGTGAACTAGTACTGTTCTAGGGAGTAAAGAAATTTGGGGAGTAATTCCAATATAAGGAGGAACCAAGATGTTTTTAAAAGTTATAAAAAGAGATTATCAAAAAATAATAATACAAGGAAACTAACTATGGGTATTACCTATGCTAACGATAAAACTTAAGTTAGAATGTATCCAAAACATTACAGTAGGGTGCTTAAGATAGTGTACTCACAGGAATATTACAGAGAACCCCATCTGTTGTCCGCAATAGGACAGGTTAAGTCCAGCAATCTCTACAATTGGTCGAATTATATTTGAACTGAGGGCATAAGTTAAAATTGTTACAATGGATATGTAAATAAAGATAAATAAATAAGGAAATAAGTAAAGGGTACAGGGGAGCAGACAATGATATAAGTGGTATGGGGTCGCTTAAGTCCTTCTGCAATTTATCGATATAGCATACATGAGAAAACGTTCAGACTCAACACAGAGGCCTACATCAAGTGCCTGGAGGAGGTAGTGTTGCCCTGGGTCAAGAGGGTGGCTGCTGGGAAACCCTATGTCTGGCAACAGAGATTGTCTGACAGCCATGACTGGGTTCTCCTGCTGGTGTGGCATGGTGCAGAGTCCTGTTGCCAGACATAGGGTTTCCCAGCAACCACCCTCTTGACCCAGGGCAACACTGGCCACCTAACTCCCCTGGTTGCAACCCCCTTGATTATTATGTGTGGGGTGCAGTTGAATGAAAGACCAACAAACCTTGAACAAAAATTATGGCAGCATACACCAACTTAAACAAGGAGACCATCCAGAAGAGTTTCAGGAGATTCCAAAATCATCTGGAGGCTGTGGTTGAAGCCAATGGTGATTTTATTGAATAAATTTACTCTTTAATATTTCAAGATATTTTTATGTAATTTTGGTAAATATTGGGTTGTCCAGAAAGTTTGTGTCGATTTATAGTAGCTTACCTTTCGACTTAGTTTAGAACATGGTTGAGTCTATAAAATAGGGTTTGACTACACCTCCATTTAGAGCACAGTTTAAACTATCTTTTCGTGGAAGAAGGTTTATGTTCCTATAACCTGTGTTAATTCTGTAACCCTTTCAAATGGAAGATGAGAAAGTTCATTTTCGGCACTTGATGCTTTTCTTTTTCCGTAAAGGAGAAAAATGCCTCACAAGCAACCAAAGAAATATGCGCAGTTTATGGTGAATTTTCTTTATCCGAAAGAACTGTACGGAAGTGGTTCGCAAGGTTCTGAGCTGGAGATTGTAGCCTTATTGATAAAGAGCGATCAGGCAGACCATCCACTACAGATGATGACCAAATCAAGTCATTATTTGAGAATAACCCACATTGCACAACCCGAGAATTGGCAGAAAGCCTCAACCTATCAAAATCCGTCGTTCATGAGCACCTGGTAAGGCTTGGATATACAAATCACTATGATGTTTGGGTATCACATGAGTTGAGTGAGAAGAACCTTTTGGATCGCATTTCCATCTGTGATTTGCTTTATAAACAGAATGAAAACACGCCTTTTTTAAAGCAAATTGTGACAGGTGATGAGAAATGGATTATCTACCGAAATGTTCAGAGAAAGCGATCCTGGAGTAAGCGACATGAGCCACCCTTAGCCACCCCAAAAGCAGGTCTTCACCCTAAAAAAGTCTTGCTTTGTGTCTGGTGGGATTGGAAAGGAATTCTGTACTATGAGTTTCTCCCAAGTAACCAGACAATTAATTCTGAGAAATACTGCACACAACTGGACGAGTTAAAAGCAGCAATTCAAGAGAAACGTCCAGAATTGGCCAACAGGAAAGGTGTTGTTTTCCAACATCATAATGCAAGACCGCACGTTTCTTTGGGAACCAGACAAAAATTGCTGCAGCTCGGCTGGGTTGTGTTACCCCACCCTCCATATTCACCAGATATTGCTCCTTCAGATTTCCACTTATTCAGATCTTTGCAGAATAGTCTTAATGGTAAAAATTTCAATTCCTTGGATGACGTAAAAAGATACCTTGATGAATTCTTTGCCATGAAACCACCTCAATTCTGGGAAGAGGGTATTTTCAAGTTAAAGGAAAGATGGAGACACATTGTGCAACAAAATGGTTCATAATTGGTTGATTAAAAATGTAATGGCAAGTATTTATTGACCTTTTTCTTTCCTTTAAAAATCAGCACAAACTTTCCGGACAACCCAATATATCTGTTAAAATGAGATGTCGGTTTTATTTTCATTTTTGCCTAATTTAGACGACAGTTTATTCATCATACCCTATATATATATGCAGAGTAGTTCCATATTTAGAGAAAATCCTTTTATCACTAGTAAGCTTCTATTCGTTTTAGCACAAGATATTTTACTGACACCTTAAAGTACTTTCTCTACTTTCTATCCAACAGACAGTGGTCATCTTGAAAAGGACATGGCCCTCCAGTTGAAGTCCAATATAGTTCGTATCGAACTTTTAGAGAAGCAAAACCTGGTTTTAAGGAATACCTTAGAGAAGATTTGTATTGATCCCATTATCTTACAAAATGTTGCTAAGTTGGTAAGGACATATTCTTTCTTGTTTTGTTGTCAGCATCACTGTTACCATAGTTGCTGTAACCCTTGTCATCTTCACTATGGTTATCATTATGTTATTCCAGTGGCTTAACACCAGTCAACCAACATCGCATTACTCTATCAAGCTATGCCCCAACACACTACATCATTATCTCCATTTAACATCCGTTTTCCATGCTGGCATGCGATGGATAGCTTGACAGGAAATGGCAAGGCCAGGGGCCACATCAAGTTCCATAGTCTGTTTTGACTTGGTTTCTACAGCTGGATGCCCTTCCTAATGCCAGCCACTCCACAGATTATACTGGGTGCTTTTTATGTGGTACTGGCACACACGCTTTTTACGTGGCACCTTGGTTTTATGATCTCAATTCTGTTGTGGTGGGCAGGAAATTCTTTTTCCATATTTTCTATAAAGATATCTGCTTGCAGAAGTACAAATTGTGTAATATCAACTGCTTTGACTTCATTAGTTTGTTACAGTCTTGCAATGACTATAAGCACTACCCAACACTTCTTCAAACTAAATTTTAAAAGAATTGAAGATAATGATGGGGTGGGGTATGATGATAATGACATCTTGCTCAATTCATCACCATCTCATCATCATCAACTTTTTAATGTCCACTTTCTGATGCTTCCATTGGTCAGATAGAGTTTATTGAGGTAGTTTTTCTATAGCTGGATGCCCCTTCTGTCACCAAGCAAAGTAATATTTTCCTATAGGCAAATTTGTTCTCACAGAACATTGGAAATAAAGGACACTGCTTTATGACAGTAACAATCATTTGCAACTATTATACAATGTCAAGATGAAACACAAACACACACATTTATATAATGGGTTTCTGGGGTTCTTCAGTTTTCATCTACTAGAACTATTCACAAGACTTTGATTGGTCAAGGTTATCACAAAAGACAGCTGCTCATGGTGCCATACAGTGGGATTGAACTGAAATTGGGAAGCAAACTTCTTACCACACAACCACGTCTGTGTCTAATCATATGTAAAACTGATTTGTAACAGTAAAAATCAATTACATTCAAATATTTTTCTCTTTCATTTGCTTTTCTCTTCCTCTCCTTATGATGGTTTATTCTCTGTCACCTTAATATAAATACTACATTTCAATAGTCAAAAACTATTTAAATGCAGAAGATTTAAACGGTTTTAACATGAACTGTATAACTAGATGTCATTTATATAGTGATTGCTCCATCTTCACAGAGAATTGCTGTCTCTTTTTGGTTCCTTGTTACTGGCTTTCTACCCACAATCAGTCAGATGACTTTTCTGCATAACTGTGCACTTCTCGATAGTTAAGTCTATACACATCACCACTCTTCCATTGCCTTTGGATTTTCAGTAGATAGAATGATGAATGAGATCAACATAAAGAGACAGCTGTATATCAATGGATTATAGTGATAAACACTTGTACAACATGGTACCACTCTTTAAAATCCGGTAACTAGGACCTAGAATCAGGCTGAAGGGAGATAACCAGTAATAATGCTAAAGGGAGATAACCAGCAACAATATTGGAGGAAAGTTAACAGGGAGAATAGTTTTTGTGTGTGAAAGATGCACAGGTACCATTAACACTAAAAATGTACAGAAAATAGATCCCATCACATGCCAAGGGGGAAAAGTAGAAGTAGTCTATAACTTCTGTTACCTATGTGACCAAGTCAGTATTTGGGAGTGGATGCTCTGAATATGTAGCTCCTAGAATAAGAATAGACTGGGCAAAGTTCAGAGAGCTCCTACCTCAGCTGGTAACAAAGAGTGTCTGTATGATGCTTGTATGTGAATAGCTATGCTGCACAGCAGTGAAACACGGGCTATAACTGCTGAGGACATGCATAGGCTTGTAAGAAATGAAGCTAGTATGCTTTGCTGGATATTAATGTCAGTGTGCATGCACAACAGAATGTAAGCATCCTGAGAGTAAAGTTGGGCATAAGAGGCATCATTTGTGGTATGCAAGAGAAACGACTGTACTGGTATGGTCTTGTGATGTGTATGGACGAAGACAACTGTTTAACGATGTGCTGCACTCTAAAGGTGGAGGGAACCCATGGAAGAGGTAGACCTAGGAAGACATGGGACAAGGTGTTGAAGCACGATCTTTGAATGTTGAGCCTCACATAGGCAATGACAAGTGACCGAGACCTTTGGCATTATGTTGTGCTTGAGAACACCAGTCAAGCCAAATGAGATTGTACTCATGGCTGATGCCAGTGTTGTGTAACTAGCATGCAAAAAGCACCCTTCAAACATTGGGTGATATGCTGTACTGAGAAGATCTGTCAAGCTAAGTGAAATGGTAGTCATGGATGATGTCAGTGTCACATATCTAGCATCCATACCACTGGCACGGAAAAAGCACTGGTTGAGCGTTGGACCTCATGGAGGCAGTGACAGGTGATCAAAACCTTTGGCGATATACCATGCCTGTGTAGGAAACCTTGCCAAATCAGATTGGAACCTGGTGCAGCTTCCAAGCTTACCAGTTTGCAGTCAAACCATCCAACCTACACCAGTATGGAAAGCTGATGTTAAATGATGATGATGATAATAATGATGACTTGTTATGGTTATCTATCTCTACACGGTAGGACACAGTATTGACTTATAAAAACATAATATACTTCATAATATATTATGGTTGTATAACAAAATACCATGTCCCTACAAGTCATTAATATTAAAATAGACATTGTCAAGTTAATTAGTTATAAGAATAGTTCAACCAGATAACTAACTAAAATGTGCAGATAAACTAGTTAATTTAAATATATTAAATACGAGTTTTAAATGAACTGGTTAAATTAATCTTTAGAGGGCTTAAGTGAAATGTCATGATATTTTACATGTAGAAAGATCTACTCCAAAGTGAAAACATTGTTCTAGACGATAAATTAAAAATAGTGACATCATCTTAGAAATTCAAATATATTTTAGCATTTTTAAAAGTTTCCTCATTGTTATTTACAGCAACCAATTCCTTTGTGGAATATTGAGAAATTCGCAAGCAATGGAGAAGGAAGCTATCATAAGCAGACCATTGGTGGCCAAAGTATAACACATACTCAACATAACCAGCAACAATACATTCAGCAGAGCAGAGAGAAATATTCTCATATGATAAATAAAGAAGAGGATGAACGAGCTATGGCAAAAGCTCTGTATGAGATTGGGATGAGTGACCATTATAACCTGATGTCAAAACCAACTGGTAAAAATAAACAAGCAGCAGCTAGATGCCAGTCTTCAGATGCCAACAGATCACAACAATCTCAGCAGTTACCACCAACAACAACAAGATCATCTGGCAGCATCCAAACATATAAAGTTTTGAAGCAGTTAGGTAAAATGCACCATGGAAATTCAAGACCAAAGACTACAGGTAAAAAGAATTGATCATTTAAAGAGTTATGTTTTAAATTCATGACTTATACTTATTTATATGTTGTGGTACAGTTTTGTAGTTATTGTACTATATGAAGAGCAAGGCAATACTTTATGAAGGCTCATGGCTCAGTGGTTAGAGCATCAGGCTCACAATCATAAAGTAGTGAATTTGATTCCTGGACCAGGGTTTGTGTTGTGTTCTTGAGCAAGACATTTTATTTCATGACTTCAGTAGTTATGGGTATGGAGGTAGCTATATTAACACAGTAGGAGTTATAATACAGAAATGGGAGTCAAACTAACTTGCTACAAGGAATGAGAATCACCTGGTGGTGTTTAATTGGAAATTGGTGGGTTGGTTGTACTTTACTACACTCAGATAAAATAAATTCAACCCTTACCAGAATAAATGAATGGTACACCTCCTTCATGCTAACAAGAAAAAAGAACATCTATATAGTCACTCAACTGGTTAAAACGTAGTCTTTTAATACACTTCCAAACAGCTTTAAATAAAGACCGCATATTTCAAGTCCTAGGTCATAGAGCACTGGGGTTTGGACAAAATCCCACCCTGGACTATGTGAGTGAGAGGAAGACCATGGAGGAATTTCTGAATGGCATAGGGCACAGCATCAGGTTGTAGTAAAATGAACTTTAAATGAACCACAACATTTAATGAGGTTTTCAATATTGTGTTTGTTTTAATTTTTTCCAAGATTTTCTATGATGTTCCTTTTATTATATTCATTTTTGTGATTGGAGTTATTATATAACTAATGTGATATTTTACATCTCAGAGAAGTGTTCATAAACTACAAATAATTAGAATTAGTGCACCATACCTTTAGAATTATTCACCAACAACACCACCACCACCACCAACATAATAAATTTAATTTATCGTTGGGTTTATAGATGGTATTGATGACTGACTTAAAAATAAATATTTTATTTTTGTTTCTTCTAATTGAAAAAAAAACAAAACTTCTTGTTACTAATTTCAGAGACATCTGCCACAATAAAAACATTACTTACGAAACCGCCTCCACGTAATGCGTATGTATGTAAACACTGTGATAAATTATACTTACTGGAAAGAGAACTGTCAATTCATTATCTTTATTGTAAAGGCTGAGTAGCAAACAACTGGAGATACTGTTATCCTGTCACAGATCATTTATGTTGATGTCTAATTATCTAAACTCTCATGAACATTGTGTTTTTTCAGCATAGAAGACTAAGGGAGATAATTCTTTAACTGGCAATATTTTCTTAAAACATGAACTTTCAATAAATTATAAAATTCTTTTATTAAATAAATAATAAAATAATGATTATATTGAATTTTCATTTTTTTTTACCGATGAAGTTTAATTTTTTCCAGGGTGATGGAAAGAAAGCGCGGATCTAGTTGGTTTGGTGCCAAGCATTTCAAAAATTAAAGTTAATCGAAAATTTTAAAATTTGGCGTAATAATATATATACTTTCCAAGCGGAATTGCTGGAGTAGATCTTTTCTGTTTGGTTGCCAGCGGCTGCCAGCGTCAATATTCAGTGTAATGATACACTTTTATAGACTAATTAATGACGTGAAAGTAATTTTCGTTATAAATCAATAAATAAAGAGTTATTAGTAATTAAAGTTTGAAAATTTTGGTAATTTTAGCCAAGCATAAGCCATAGGCACATTCATGGCTGTTTCGATAGTAAGAAGCAGAACATGAGAAGTCTTTTGTCTCTCAAGTGCCTGTTACCGTAGTAACAAGCGAATCTGAACAGTGTCTGAAAAGTCTTTTATCTGCAAGGAAGTACGTGTTGATAAATTCAACGCTGTGTTAGTAACTTCGCTTCTTTTATGGAAACATTAAAAACAGAGGAGAATATTTAAAAAATTAAAACTGAAAGTTTAATGTTTGTTTTTTTTAAGCATATTTAGATTGTAATAAAACATATTTAAATTGCTTGTTTCATGTTTGTTTCTTTTTGTCATTGAGCATTGAGGTGGTTGTGAGGTGTGCTAAAAATAACAGCTAAATAAGAGTTTTGGGATAAATCTTTCAAATTAAACTTTATTTGCCAACATCTCGCTCAGAGATTTAAAACTAACTGTTTTTTTTTCTTTTAAATTAACATAAACAGTTATTTACATGAAAGAAAATTACTGGAGAACTTTTATCTAATTCTTTTAAATCTTTGTTTAAAATTGTTGTGTGTCTATCGCATGTAACATGTTTATTGTATTTGCATTAAACACTGGTGGTTGTGAGGTGTGCTAAAAATAACAGCTAAATAAGATTTATTTACATGGAAGAAAATTATTGGAGACATAACACGTGTTGTTTACAAATATTGATAGAAGCTTGGTGATACCTGCTCAGAGGCTTATGCAAAGTTTTCAAAAACTTTTCATCATTCTCAACACAATCGAGATCTTGTGCAACTGAAACCTGGGTATCTTTTTGGTCAGCTGAAAGCAATTTTAGCTCAAACTTGGCAGACATGCATCTCATACCCAAATCTTCAGCGATAATGGACTGAACTGAACCGTAATTAATCTGCATATCCTCTGATAACTCACAGATGGTGATTTGATGATTTCCCCTCACAGTTGCATGCACATCTGCGATGCTTTTCTCAGTTATGTTGGTTGCCGGTCTCCCAGAATGTTCGTCAATATCAACATTTTTTTGGCCATCTTGGAAACATCTGAACCACTTGTACACTTGGGTGCAGCTCATACACTCCTCTCCATACACTTTCTGCAATTTTGCATAGGCCTCTGAGCAGGTATCGCCATGACAACTTTCTCTGTTATGGTCAATGCAATGGTCACACGCTACACACCTTCATTCCAAGCACTGTTGTAAACAGCGCAAGTGAGCTAGAACGTTAAAACTTAGTGCATATGCACAACAGAATTCAAGGTCAATCTCTGCCAAGCAGCTTTACTCTGCATGCTTTTTGTTTCGTTACTATGGCAACAGTCCGGATACTTATTGATCAGACCTAATATGTGTCTTGACTTTTGTCAGAAAGCAATGCAAACAATCGTGGGGCATTAAAATTTGAATGTGAAGTATATATAAGTGCTATAAAAGAAGGTAGTAATTTTCCCTTGTCCTTATCCTTAGTGTAAGTTTTAGAGTGCAGTTCAATTTTAACAGTTATTTTTTTAAAGCTATAATGGAAGTGACAAAAGAGCATATTCGGCATATTTTGCATTATGAGTTCAATAAAGGCAACAATGCAATGGAAAGTGTAAGGAATATCAATGCAGTATATGAGGATTGGACAATAAGCATAAACCAGTGTCAGCGGTAGTTCCAGAAATTCTGAGCCAGAAACTGCAGCCTAGAAGACGAACCTCATCCTAAAAGATCTGTAGAGCTTGATGAGGATGTCCTGTAAACCTTGGTGGAACAAAATCCCATCGTAACTGTTGAGGAACTAGCAGAGAAGCTTGGATTTGGTGTTTCAACCAGTCATTGAAGTCAGCGCTAGAAGAAAAACGACCATCTTTGGTTTCATGATGAAAGGTGTCTTCCATCAGGATAATGCTCAGCCACATACAGTGAGGATGGCATTCCAAAGGCTGGAGCAGTTTGAATGAGAAACGATGCCCCACCCACCATATTTGCCAGACATTGCCCTATCTGATTATTATTTATTCCGCAGTCTTCAAAATCATTTGGACGTAAAATATATAAATTCTGTAGACAAGGTCAGGATAGTATTGGAGGAGTATTTTCCATTACGAACAAGTGAATTTTGGAAAAGCGGCCTTGCATGTCTAACAGATAGATGGAAGAGCATTGTAGAAAATGAAGGAGAGTATATTTTAGATTAAAAATGGAATTTGTTTATCTTAATTTTGAAAAATAAAAGAAGTATAAAAAAACCGCATTATTTATGGGATGACTCAATATATATTTATCTTTTACTTGTTTCAGCCACTAGACTGTGGCCATGCTGGGGCACTGTCTCAAAAGTTTAGTCAAAATCAACCTCAGCACTTTTTTTGAAACCTGGTTATGAGAAAAGTGAAGGAAAGAATGAATTTTTATGATATGAGTCAGTTCAAAAGAGAATAATTCATAATAAATGAATCTGATTAAAATGTTATTTTGAGCAAGTTCATTAATTTGGCTCTAGACTGAATAATGAGGGGCCCAAAACATCTGCTAAAGGATTAACAATTCATTTCCAATTAGTGTGCTGGTGAAGTTGGTTAATTTTCAATAGGTCAGTTAACAAAGCTGTGGAGGTATAGCTTACAGATGTAAGATGCATCAAGACTTCTGTACAATTAATTAGTGCTCCATTATTTTGCTGTGTTGGAACCCACTCCGGCATAGGAAATGTATAAGCTCAGTATATTCTGGACACTGTTTTCTCCAATCAGCAAAATTGTCATGAGTTCAAATCACCATGACAACGTTACTCATATAATATAATTGAAAAATAAAAATATGTTAGTCTTTATAAATGCTAGCAGAAAGACTGCTTTCCAGACAGTTTTCTGCTCTTCACCAAATGATATTTACATTTTTGATTCCCAATTTGTGAAATTTTTCTGATTTCTTATATCCAATTTTCTTTTGGGTCCTTAATTTGCCTAATAATGCTCCACTTGTTCACTAAATAACTACAGAAAGGTGTCCCCTCCCCCAACTCCCACTACCAACTTTGTTTTCTTATAACTTTCTGAAAAATGGAAATTTTTTACAAATATATTTCCGATGATTACAATTTTATAGGAAGAAGAAAAGAAAAAGTGGGCGGGGGCAGATATTTTATGCATTTTGACTCTGTTTTTTCATATGTTTTGATAATGTAAATTACAATTATAGTGAAAAAAATTAGTTCTGAAGTCCACATGATCCCTGTTGTTTCTAGCATATTTAGTATGCTAGAGGATTGGTTACTTTTGAGCTTGTTTAAAGCACAAAGATTAAGACTACTATAAAATAATCTTTTCTACTCTAGGCACAAGGCCCGAAATTTTGGGGGAGGGGGCCAGTCAATTAGATCAACCCCAGTAAGCAACTGGTACTTAATTTATCGACCCTGAAAGGATGAAAGGCAAAGTCAACATTGGCAGAATTTGAACTCAGAACATAAAGACAGACAACTACAATTAAATAATGAAAGAAATATGTATTTAATAATTATTGTTAGCATTTTATCTATATTTTTTTTTACAAGGATTTTGTTCAGAAAATTTTCAGGAAATGATGGAATAGCCCACAAAAGTAATTTTTTTTCAACATAACTGTAATTTGCATCATTAAAATGTTTGAGGAAACCAAGTCAAGATGCGTAAAATATTGCAACCCACCTCTAATTTTCCCCCCCATTAAATTTTGATATTATAATATACATCATCTGAAATATATTTGTAGAAAATTTCACTTAAAAATATCAATTTTTCAGAAAGTTAAGTGGTGTACGTTTCTGTTTTTATGCCAAAGTATGGACAAAAACATTCAAAGAAGTTGTCTCACAGTGTAATATAACTATGTTGCAGTGAATAAAAACTAGGTTTTTATTATTGAAGCTGAAATCTTCAATAATAAAAAACTTTCAAAACCACATTTTGATAAAAGCATATTAAAATAGTAATTTATAAGAAATTTCTGGACAGAATAGACTTTAATAAGTTACATATACATACTAATTAATAAGTAGCTTTTTTTAAAAAGTTTTATTAGAGTATAGATATATATTTGTTCTTGTATAAACCCTACATTAAAATATGAGAAAACTGATCTATACTGGTCTGTCAAAAAATAATCGAGAATGAGTTTGCAGAAAAGTCGATTTGTTGTGAGGAGTGAAAAAATATTGGATCTTGTTCAAAACGGGGGCACCAGTTTTCATTAATGTTTTATGTAGTGTTTTTGGTACCGAAAGACTTTCAAACTTCATATACTTATCTATTTTGTGTTATAGAACAGAAAAAAATTTTTGTATTCGAATTTATTTCATGTAAAAAATTGTCTTATTTCGATAATTTCAACCAATCACTGACAAGTATTCAGCTGTTTACACTTACTCCTTTGGCAGTTTAAGCGGTGTAAAGCGTATTTAATCTCCATTTATAATTTCGTTAACATCTGCCTGAACTGTATGAAAGGTTTATTAGTTACTGCCTAACCCTAACCCTAATCCTACTGCCAATATGCTTCAGCCATTTTTTGACAAGGAAATAATAATTTTATCACCGCCAGAATCGTTTGAGAATCGTTTGTTTACGTAGTCAGCATTTAATGTATTCGGCTGAATGGACGTCAGTCATTGGTTGAAATTACAGAAATACGACAACTTTAACATAAAATAACTTGCGATGTACGTTTTTTTGTTAAGAAGACTAAGAGAAAAAGATATTTTATATGACACATTCTACCAGTGTCCCAAGTTTCAAAGTGTTTCATTAAGAAAATACTGGTGCCCCCGTTTTGAACAAGATCCAAAATATTCTCTTTCTCACTGTTGGATTTATCTTATTCCTTACAGAAAATCAGCTCACTGAATTCTCTAGGAAACTTTCACTAACTTGTTATTTCTATTTCCTTATAAACTTCTAATCAATCAATAGTAACCTACTTATACTGTTTAACAATCTGTTCACCTCTACATTCTTTTCTTCATTATTTCAAACACACACACAAATAGATAGATAGATAGATAGATAGATAGATAGGCAGACAGACAGACAGATAGATAGGTAGGTAGATAGATATAAATGTTTTTAATATTTTAATGCCAAAACAATGCAAGTTATAAGAAATAATACAAGTATAAGGTTTGTACTTTTTTAACTTGTATTTCAATATTTTGGGTAAAGACTCCTTCTTCAAGAAATCTTCAGTCGTTGTGAGCAGACTTCCCTGTTCAGTTGTGTGTGTATATTCAGGGTTTCATTACACGCACAAGATAAAATTGCCATCATAGTCAATCAGCTGCATGCAACTTAGTTCTGTTGTTGGTATGTGGTTTGGTCTTGCTAACTATGATAGCTTCTTAGCTTCCTAATGTTTCATTCTGTGGTGTCAATGGAAACCTGGATATCTTGGAAATTGAATTTCAATAGGTGCTTGTGTTTTGGACACAAGAAGCATTAGTATAAAGTTGTTCTTTAACTCATATATGTACTTGCCTGATGGTACTTCCAATGTAGTGTTTATTACATTTGCAACTTGTGATTTTATACACCATGTAGGATCACAGATATATATTTTCATCATTGATTGGGGAGTTAGGCAATATGCATATTTGGAAGGTCAATAATTTTGAAAGATTACCAAGGACCAAGGTTAATCACATAACAATTTTGTCCAACCCACAATTGGCCAGTATCATCAATTGCTCTCTGGCCAGTGTAAATAAACTGGCAATGATATACTAAGGCTTCATCCAGTAGGTGGAATAAAAAAAAGCTGAATAACAGAAACACATAAAAAAGAAAAAATAATAATAAAACACTGATACATGTCTTTATTCTGTAGATATATACAGAAACAATGATATAGCATTTAGTGATTATAATTAATTTAGAGCATTCATAATATTTTTAACTTGAGAGGATTTGTATAAAAAAAAAAAAAAGATCCTTCAGTCATTTACTTCACTGCTGTGAAACAAGACATCAAGAAATCACTAGGACAACTTGATGAGATTGTAAAGTTAAATTCTTTTAATTAAACAGTTGACTTCCCTATTGGAAAAGGCATGTGTGTGAGAGAAAAATAAAATAGTTAAAATTTGGGGATTTTCATAGAAGCAGTTATTTTATCTTCTAAACAAATTGAAACTGGAAAATTTTGTTTGATTGGTCATTATCAGATGATAAACATAACAAATAAAATTATTCTTCTAGATAAAACAAAAGAACTTTGTTATTAAAGACCAATTTATGATATCAATTTATGAATAGTGTGAGTCATTCTAATTGAGAAAATATTTATCACAGTTTCATATAAAACATTTTAAAAGTCAGATATAAAATATTTTGAAAATTTCTTTTTTTTTTCTTTTATCTCTACCACACATCAGCAAAAAATATTTCTCAATTTTAAAAAGAGAATGAATACTGTCAGAATTTTATTAATAATACAATTGTAAACATACATTTAGTAAAAGTTATTAGATGAGAAAATGTTTTAATGGTATTAATAATATGTGAAATATAATGCATTTTATTGTTGAATATACTTTTAATAAGATATGAAAAAAATGGTGTAAAAGTATGAGAATGTTTATGATAATGTAGTATGTGCATAGCTATGAAAGAAATAAAGCTGTATTTAATACTTTTGGCAGGTCATAGTTAAAGTAGCATTCCATCTAATGTAACTATAATTAAAATACTAGTGTGACCAAAATTATTTCAATTACTTCTCATGCAATTTTGTGTAAAAATAGAAACTATTTCAAGACTTGAAAATTTAATGCTTTAAACTTAACCAAAAAAACCAAGAGTTATATTTTAACTATAATATTAGTTAACACCAAAACTTGAGTATTTCAGGATCCAATTGCACCAGCCCATAGCAATGATTGTGTGTAATATGCCAATCTTAAATTATAATACTGTTTAATGGTGTGTATACAATAATAATCACAAATATATAATCAAAGAAGGAATGGATGATACCAAGTCATTTTTTACATAATGTTTTAAAAAATAAAATAATTAAAATGAAGCAAATCATTCATCATCACTGAACTCCTTATCATCATCATAACATTCCCATTATGCTAGAAAAAATTGTTGATTAAAACATGTAAGATGCACATATTTTTCTGATGACAAATTCTAAATGAGAATTTCTGATTTGTGTGTGTGTATGTAGTACAGACAGTTGAATTTGCCTTAGTATATCACAAGTGCTAGTTTAATAAACTTCACAAATAGAAGAAAAAGCAGAAAGTAAAATACACAGCTTTGTATTCCACTGTGTCTGCTAAATTGCTACTCTCTTGTACAATGACCTAAAGAAGGACCCCCTTCTACATGGTTATTTGTATATAAGAGGCAAATCTCCTTCAAATCAAATACTGCTATATACTTTGGATAATTTAATTCTAGGTATACCATCTAAGTGGTGGGGGAGACAGGATTGTCAAAGCTGGAATGTCTTGATCAGATATCTGCTGGAGTGTTGGCTACTAAACAACAAGAAAAAATCAATAGTAGAAGTAGCAGTAGTAAATGTACAGCCAGCTGTCACTAGTGAGTTAATAAACATGGCTTAGTAATACATACCATGCTTTCGCTAACTGTTATAGATGTCTATGCAGTTGCGAGCAGACATAGATACCCTCCCTATTGCCTGATCCATAACTCAACAAAAGATCTGAGATATGACAGCTGGAGGAAGGTGGGGCTCCACCAACACCCATCTGGTACTTATTACAAAGGAATAGATAGGAGCAATGTGAAATGAAATGCCTTGCTTAAGGATATAATATGTCATTCAGTCAAAGAATTGAAGCCCCAAATCTTATAAGTTGAACACCTTAACCACTAGTTAGAGTGTTTAGTGCCTTCTCTAGTAACAACAACAATAATAAAAATAAATGCTGGGCCTTACTGAGATGATAAGGGATAAAGGACTGGGACTTGTGGTCATTAGCTGTACAGGAGAAGACACGTCAAGCTGAATAAAATCACAGCCATCCATACATACAGGCATGGCCTCTATAGCCATGCCACCACTCCCTCTCCCAGCTGAGAGGTCTTTGTCTGGTAAGTGTCATGCCATGTCGAATGCACTTATGTTGGGGCTATCCAACCACATCTGTGCTGATGGTATGTAAAAAGCGCCCAGCATACTCTGTAAAGTGGTTGGCATTAAGAAGGGCATCCAGCCATAGAAACTATGCCAAAAACAGACAACTGGAGTCTGGACAGCTCCTATCAAACTGTCCAACCCATGCCAACATGGAAAGTGGATGTTAAATAATGATGATGATGATAAAGGGTTCCAAATTTTGGCACTGGACCAATAGCTTTTGAAGGGAAGGGGAAGTCAATAACATTGGCCCTAGTCCTTGATAAAATTTGAACTAAAAATGTAAAGATGGACAAAGTGCTGCTAAGTGTTTTGTTCAGTATGCTAACCATTCTGCCAATTCACAGCCTTAATAATGATTTTAAATTTTGACACAAGGCCATCAAGTTCAGGAGAGGGGATAAGTTGATTATGTCAATCCCAGTGTTTAAACGGTATTTATTTTATTGATCCCAAAAGGATGAAAGGCAAAGTCAATCTTGAAAACAAGATCAACACTTTTAGTGGGAGGGGGTTGGTCAATGCTATTAACCCCAGGATTTGACTGGTAGTTTATGTTTTCAACACTGAAAGGATGAAAGGCAAAATTGACTTCCGTGGGATTTGAACTTACAATGAAAAAAAAAAAAAAAACAGGACGAAATACCACAATAATAATGGTTTTTTCATAAATCACTAAGCCATTATTGTAATGAGTTTAACAGAGTTCATGACCTCACAGCATTACTGATAATTTAATTTATCAATTTTAAATGGGTAATAATGGTTTTAAATTTTAGCACAAGGCCAGCAATTTCGGAGGAAGGACTAAGTCAATTACATCAACCTTAGGACTCAACTGGTACTTATTTTGTCAACCCCGAAAGTTGACCTCAGTGGAATTTGAACTCAGAATGTAAAGATAAACAAAATGCTGCTAAGCATTTTGCCTGATGTACTAATGATTGTGTCATTGTTGCCTTCTTAATAGATAAAAATGAAAGACATCAATGAGATATGAATTCAAATCATAAAGAATTAAGTGAGATAACACAGTTTTCTCTATGATTTATTTTTTGACTATATGAATACAAAAAATTAATTCTTTAGCCAGAGTACAAAATAGTTTTCATAATAGAAGTAGAGATAGTTGATTGGGTTAGCATTAGTTTATCACTGGAACCAATTATACTGATTCTCAGAGGGATGAAAGCCAGCAAAATAGACTAAATTGCAGAATTTGAATGCAAAGTGATGAGATCCAAAATTAGATATAAAGTCTAATTATGTTTATGCCAGACCCATTTTGCCAACAATCCTTCCTTTATTTCAGTGAGGTGTTCTCAGAAGTGAAGTTGTTACATAGCTGTTGTCTTCTTTAGGCAACACGTAACAGTGGAACTGTGTTTTTTGTTTATATTTTTCAATGATTTTTAAAGCATTACTTTAATTAGAGACAAGGCCAATTTTGGGAGTATAGTTAATTCAATTGATCACAGTTGTTGAAGTTTGGCCCCAACTGACCCAGATCACACATACACAATCAAAGTAATTCCAGTTGTGAAAATCATGTCTTATTGTCAGGTGTTGCATACCTTTAACAATATTATGTAAGGCATCCTTTTTAAGATAATAATGTGTAGTTTAAAGAACATTTGGCTGCTATTTCTAGCAGGAAAAATGATGACATAAACCATCATGGACATCCTGCAGCATGCAAGACTTTCTGAATGACATGCTTAGTGAAATATAACTTGAATTTCTTTTAGTAGTGCAGCCTGTCAGATTATAAGCCATGTTTCATGCGACTCACTTCTTGAAAAAGGATGCCTATGCCTGACATAAAGATTATTACTGGCGTAAATGATTCTATTATATTTACTAGTCATATTTTATAGATTCTCAAAAGATGAGAGGCAAACTTCATGTCAACCTTGGCAGGGTTTTAAATCCACTAACAGCAGTCACTAAATTACTGTTAAAGTATCCAGTCCATACTGCTATTCCATCTGCAAATGTAGCCATCAACGAAAATAGCTTAAATCAATAAAAAAATCCAGAGTTTGTGTTATCAAAATAATTGAAAATAATGTCAAGGTGAAATGACATAAATAAAAGAACATTCTCAGTTGAGATAATACGTGACAGCAGACTAGCAAGTCAATCAATTATCTGTGATGATTAAAGAATAAATAAAACAAACCAACAGAAAACAGGAAACCCTTTGGTAAATTGATAAGAAAATAAACAAGAAGTTTGACGTTTAATACCTTAGCATATATGCTAAGGTATTAGAAAAATTTCTCTGTTGTCACTGTGGTACCTCTTTGAATGAGGCACCTAACTGTACTTGCTCTACTTGGTCTAATTGTACAAAGGAAGAACAAGTTTCATTTTTAATTCACTGTTGTGCAGTAGGCAGAATATTCAGCTATAGAAACTATTGTTCCAAGAAACACACTCACTTACCCATTTAAAGCTAGTTCCATGGAGTGAATACTTAAAAACCATTTAGGGTGAATTTTGTAAGATTTATTAGATTTAGGTTTAAACTGTGTGTATCCTCTTGATTTTTAGAATAGGTACACTGTGTTCTTCCATGTCATAAGAAGTAATTAAATGGGTTGGTGCCATAAAGGGTATTCAAGTGTTAAACACTGCCTCAAAGACTCCCATACAACCCATGCCAGCATAGAAAAGCAGATATAAAAATGATGGCAATGATGAAATTTGGTTTTCACCTTTGTAGAATATTTAAAATAAGTACCCAGACTATTTCAATTATCCTCTTTAATAAAATGGGCCTTATGTCTAAGAAACATTACTGTTACAAAAGCAAAGTTGATATTTGAATGTAAAGAGCACAAGATTAACAGGCTTTCAATGTTTAGCTTAATTTTTTTAATTCCAAGTTTAAATCCTACAGAGGTGATTTTACCTTTGCTTCCCCTGGAATTGTTAAATGAATTGATTGGGGTCAATTTAATTGAGTTATATGATGACTGCAATTTTCAATTTTGTGCCAATCAAAGAAAATATCATAATTATTAGTTTGTTGTATATTTAGAGGGTCATTATACCAATAATAAATACATGCACTGGTTCAATTTCACTTCTTTATTATTCATCAATTGGTTAGCTATTTAACCAACTAACTAATTAGTTGTTTGCTTAGTCACTCAGTTTATCAATCAATCAGTTGCGTTTGCCAAAATTCTTTTGTCACCATTCGTGACCTCTTCAAAGACATGTCTCAAACAGACCTGAAACAGAACTGGGACAGAGAGGACATATCATTGAAGAGGTCATGGATAGCAGCAAAATGACTGTGGCAAACACAACTGATTGATAAATTAACTGAATGACTAATTAAACAATTGATTAGTTAGTTGGTTAAATAGCTAACCAGATGATGAAATAAAATAAGTGAATTTGAACCAGTGCATGTATTAATTATTGGTGTAATGAACATCACAAGATATAACAAAATCTGTTTCAACACACAAGTCCACATCAAGAATCTTGCAAACCAATTATAGGATGAAATATTGGTTTGCTTTCGACCAAATAATTTGAAAATGATTTTGAAATATCAGATTAGTGACATTATTTGGGAAAAAGCACATTATTGATTCATGAATGTTTAATCATGAAGGTGATGACAATGATGATGATGATGATAATTTTAACTTTATACCTTTAATACTGCAGACTTATAAGAGAAGTGGTGGAGAAAATATTACAGTAGTTAAAGTACAATCAAACAAGCTTTTGTCAACATCATAAAATGTCTTCTTACACAGTTAAAAGATTAATTTAAGATTTTCTGAATGAATTGTAATATCACTTGTGATTTTCATTACATATAAATGATTTGAAGGAATTTCCAAAATCAGGTTATGGACTTATCAAGGTTTTATAGTCTAATCTATAGCATTTATCCCACCTTACAATATGTGTGTATATATATTTTTCACAAGGAAAAAGTTGACAGTGACACTGAAGTCTGATGAAGGCGAGTATGCTGAAACTTCGAAGTCACTGTCAACCTTTTCCTGGTAAAACTTAATAAATATGTACTCTACTAACATGTATTGGATAATCCTTCAGTTTAATGCCAAATTGTTTTTATATATAACTTGTTATAAAAAAAACACACACACATAGTTCCATGTAAAGATCTCAGGGTGGAATTAGGATATTCTTAACAAAGGTACCTAAAAATTGCTTTCCATATTAAGCAATTTTTACATGCTGATATTACAGAAAACTAATGATTTCTTTGCACAGATAATATAGAAGGCTCTCTTCTTTCTCTCTCTCTCTATATATATATATATACACACGCACACACATACTCATATCATCATCATCATCGTTTAATGTCCGCTTTCCATGCTAGCATGGGTTGGACGATTTGACTGAGGACAGGTGAACCAGGTTCCAATCTGATTTGGTAGAGTTTCTACAGCTGGATGCCCTTCCCAACGCCAACCACTTCAAGAGTGTAGTGGGTGCTTTTATGTGCCACTGGCCAACTCTCACCTTACTGATAGCGTCTCTGTACATGGCTCGCACAGCTCTCACTAACCATTCTTCTATCCCTAGTTTCCTAATTGACCACCAGAGAAGGGATCGGGGGACCCTGTCAAAGGCTTTCTCCATGTCAACGAAGGCTAGGTACAGAGGTTTTATTTCTCCTGCAGATGTCTCACCAGAAATATAGCAGCAGTGGTGCTTTTTCCTGGCACAAACCCAGACTGCATCTCATCTAAACTAACTCTCTCCCTAATTAGTTGGGCTATGACCCTCTCCATGACTTTCATTACCTGATCTAACAACCTCTGTAATTATTTGTATCTAAAGCGTCACCTTTACCTTTGTAGCAGTTGACTATGGTGCTGCTACACCAGCCATTGGGTATGACTCCTTCGGGTATCACCTGGTTAACTATATGGATGACTAGGCTATAGCTGACACAGCCAGATATTTTGAGCATCTCTGCAGTGATTCCTGATAGGCCGGGGGCTTTCCCTGTCTTCATACTCTTAATTGCTTTATCTACCATGGTACTGTCAACTCGAATCACTGGTCCCTCTGTTGGGTCGACATTCGGCAGACTCTCTTTCTCCCATTGGTTTTCTTTATTGAGAAATCATTTGTAGTGGCATCTCCAAACCTCTTTCTTTGCTGCCTCGTTTAGTGCAAGTGTATCATCATCCATGCAAACACATTTCTCTCCCACGGCATCACGATTCTCTCTCACACACTGTCTTGCAACACGAAATACCTCAAGTCTTTGGTCCTCATGGCGCAGAACATTGGCAAATTTTTTCTCATCTGCTTCCCCTCTGGCTAAATAAACCTGTCTCCTAACTTCCCTTCTGACAGTCTGATACAATTCCCTGCTACCACCATTCTTCCAGTCCTTCCAAGCCTGTTTCTTTTGTCTAATAGCCCTAATATATATGTTAATTCTCTAAATGCACGACTGTGTCCTGTTTGCCAAGAATATATATATATATATATATATATATATATATATATATATATATACTAACCTTCATCAGACTTCAGTGTCACTGTCAACTTTTTCCTTGTGAAAAATATATATACACACATATTGTAAGGTGGGATAAATGCTATAGATTAGACTACAAAACCTTGATAAGTCCATAACCTGATTTTGGAAATTCCTTCAAATTATTTATCATCATCATCATCATCATCATCGTTTAACGTCCGCTTTCCATGCTAGCATGGGTTGGACGACTTGACTGAGGACTGGTGAAACCGGATGGCAACACCAGGCTCCAATCTAAATTTGGCAGAGTTTCTACAGCTGGATGCCCTTCCTAACGCCAACCACTCAGAGTAATGAAAATCACAAGTGATATTACAATTCATTCAGAAAATCTTAAATTAATCTTTTAACTGTGTAAGAAGACATTTTATGATGTTGACAAAAGCTTGTTTGATTGTACTTTGATGGACTGACATTCTGTTCAGGGGTAAGCTACAATACAAGTAAGTGCATTGTGACTAGCAATGTATAAGAACATCGAACAGTCTGGTCAATATGTGATACAATTATAAATATGTCTATGTGTGTGTGTATGTGCCATCCCCCTGTTAAACTCATTAAGCACATGCATCCACCACAGGTAGATATTACACACATATATACATATACAAGCACACACACAATGTCTGTTTCAAATTTATGATGAAATATCTGTTCTTAAATAATTTTGTCATAAGCCACCAAATTTCATATAAAAACAAAAATTTTGCATATCAAAACAATTAGATCAATAAAAATAATTCAAAATAAACATGACAATGTACTTGTGACTCTGGTAAAGAGAAAAAGATAGTAAAAAATTTTTTTTAAACGTAAATAAGATAAAATAAAATATGAATATGAGTGCAACACAATGTAATTTTTGGATTGATATTTCATATAGATAAATGTGTTCAAACATGTCTCAATCTGCACGTGCTTACAATGGTGTGTACTGAGTGTGCTGTTATGGTTATTAAGATAAATACCTAAAAAGTATATCATTTAGCATTGTAGGTGCTGTTTAGCACAAGGTCAGCTTTGATCCAGACTGCTTTAATGAAAGGCATTCCAGCCACGATCACATTGTATTTTTAGGGTCATCTAGGACAAGCAATATCCACAAAGTGCTCTTCCTTGCTTAAGATGATGGGGGTTTGATTTCAGGAAGATTTGGTTGCTATTTCTAGCAGGTCAAGAAAATATTGATTTCAAATTTTGGTACAAGGCCATCAATTTTGGAGGAGGGGCTAAGTGATCTCAATGTTCAACTGGTACTTATTTTATTGACCCTGAAAGGATGAAAGGTAAAGTTAACCTCGGCAGAATTTGAACTCAGAACGTAAAGACAGATGAGATACTGCTAAGAATTTTGCCTGGCATGCTAACAATTCTGTCAACTTGCTACCGTAGATCAAGAAAATATCACCTACTCTCTTGGCTTAGTTTAGCACTGTTTTATTATTTGATGATCTTAATTTCATTTGTGTAAAACTGAGTATTTGGGGATGTATTTATTTTAAGTTAGTGAGAAATAACACTCTTTTAGAAATGTTGCATGTTGGTTCTGTTTGCATGCTAGACACATATTCAAGGTAGTGCTCCAGCATGACCTGGGTAACAATCACTATAAAAGAAAACCTCAGAAAACAAAAGAATGCACACATGTCCATGTGTAGCAAGTACACATGTCCATGTGTAGCAATATAGTAAAATAGGTACATTGAGTCTCAGTGTAACATAAGAAGTGACTAAAGAGTTGGTACAGCAAAAGCTTCCAACCAAAAAAAAAAAACCCACACTGTCTCAAAATGTCCCTCCCAACATTTCTAATATGGGAAAGTAGACACAAAAATGATGATGATGATTAATGATAATGAATTTTAGATGTCATTTTGGTGGGATCAATGTCAGTATGCAGTGTCTATGCATAGACATTACATAATGACATGTTCACATGCAGTATCTATGTATAGCAAGTACTGTATAGTAGGTGAGCAACCAGTGAATATAGTTGTAAGCTCAGTTTGCTACCATTTCACATACATACATCCAAACAAAATAAAAATAAAAAAATACTATATAAACTGAAACACTATCATAACTCTCAGTTACTGAACTGCTCAGCTAAATTCTCATCCAAATAAATAAATAAATATATATATATATATATATATATATATATATATTATTAAACATAGAGCAGCAAAAGAAATTTTAGAAATTTATATATATATATATATATATATATATATATATATATATACATACACACACACATATATATATGAGGAAGAACTTTTCTTTTAAATATCATTATCATTATCATCATCGTTTAATGTCCGCTTTCCATGCTAGTATGGGTTGGATGATTTGACTGAGGACTGGTGAACCGGATGGCTGCATCAGGCTCCAATCTGATCTGGCAGAGTTTCTACAGCTGGATGCCCTTCCTAATGCCAACCACTCCAAGAGTGTAGTGGGTGTTTTTACATGCCACCGGCACGAGGGCCAGTCACATGGTACTGGCAACGGCCACGTTCAAAATGGTGTTTTTTACATGCCACCTGCACAGTGTCCAATGAAAGAGAGGTTTTAAATATATATATATATATATATATATATAAATATATATATATATATAGCACTTCCTTCACTTTGATGCGTAGCATCAAAGTGAATGATGTGCTGAAGTCTCTGGAGATGCAAGGGATCAACACTCAACAAATCAAACTTCTCAGGGAAGTGAATTCAGGATGTACCACTAATACAGATCTTCTATCCTCACTCATAAGAGTTCCAATCAGGAAAGTAACCAAACAGGGAAATGCCATCTCTTCAAAGGTTTTCACATCTTGATATGGTAATTAGTGGTCAGAAAGGTGGCATCAACATCAGTGGTGAGTTACTAATCACCTCTAATCCATAGTGACAAAGTGCCCATCACGGAAACCTCAGATAAGCTATAGATCATGCAAACAGAGTTGGACATCTGGCCTCAAAATAAATAGCATGGGAACAAAATACATGTGGTCCAAAAATGCTGTGCATGTACAAGTGAAACAAGGGCTGTGACATAGGAAGAACAGTGACTAGATGTGACATAGAAGACTATGAAAGTACACACACACACATATATAGCATGTGTGTATACATGGATGGATGTGTGTGTGTGTGTGTACAATAAAACAATTGGTGAAAATACATTTAGGTAATTAAAAAAATTGGTTGAGTAAATTAAAGAAATAAATGAAAGAATAAATTATCAAAAAATTACAATATTTTGTATGCTTAAGATAAAAAGTATTGCTGCCAAATTAGAATTAGAAATTATAAATTTTGTTGAAAAATTGTTAAAGCCATACAAGTGTAAATTTCTAAGAGCATACTAAGTTAAATATATCCACTAAGGAAGAACATTTTATGTTGAAGGAACTTAACATAATTAGTAATTTGTTCAGCACATGTGTGTAATAGAAATGGAATTACAAAACTAATGAAGTAATTGAATATAATGGTCTTAAATTAAGGTATTCAGAAAGCTCAGTAGTTTGCATAAGGAAATAACAGCTAGACATCTCTGTATGTATTAGATTTCCCAGGAATTCAGCCATTTTAACTTATGCATTTTACTTGATTCATCAGCAGCCTCTGGACCAGACATACCATAAGCAAGTGGGGCAAATAAATAGAAGCTGAATCCAAGGCATGAAATTACCAATCCTAGTGACCAGTGGTAGAAAGTTGTTGCTAAATGTTCAGGGAAACTTATGGTAAAATGTGTGATGAGATAATCAAGCATGATAGCAGTGAACATGGCATTGAATAGGAATGCTGGGAAATAATGATGGAAATATAGAACACGACTCATACCCCAGAATGGAAAATAATGTAAGGCCCAACCAAGAATCAACCACCAACAGGAATTAAATGTCCTCTGGTTAAAACTAATTAATTTCTCCTGATATGTGGGATCTCGCTGGTGCCGGATTACATATACAATATAAATGATGAGAAATAGCACAAAGACAGCAATATTTCCCCAGAAAACCACTGGATTACCTAATAAATATATTCGATGATCTTTACCAGAAAATGTTTGCCCTCTGTAGTCAATGGGCCACTGCCAGGGTCTGGACGTCAGTTCACCTTCACTTGGTTTTAGGCCACTGTTGCCTTGAGTCATAACAACATGGCTCTCAATAAATTTCTCTAGGAAATTAGGAGAGTATACCTCAAAACTAACATTAGGCAACCGTGAATCCCACACTTCTTCTACACTCCACAAAGTTTTGGGATCTTTGATATTAGGGTTGCAAGTGACTTCAAGCTGTTCCCAGCCCCATTTCGGCAATCTCATATCATGGGACTGAAGAGCACATCGCATATAGTAATGTATTAAACGGACTTTACTGCGTACAGTCTGTACAGAATTCCTATCAGATACTCCAACAATTTCAACAATCCACATATCATTACCATCGCCTACACCATCCTGACCATAACCTGTCACTTGATAATGTCTCTGTGTAATGGGAGCTACTTCTTGGTGACTGTGTAGGTTCCGACGAGTTATTACATGTTCCAGCCGAATCAGATCTCCATTTTTCAGAATCTGAGGTGATGTTGAAAATGGTGCTTCTCTATCTGGATATTTAATTTTCCACAAGTTATTCTCATCTTTGTGGCTGTAGGTAGTAACTTGTTGCTGTCGAGGAGGATGTTCCTCTGGATAAAGGTGGTGATGGGAATGCAAGTAAGCACCACCAGCTCTCTTTTGTTTCAGAGAAATTACACTTCCATAGGCTACATTCTCTGGCATGCTGACATTGTAAAGTTTATTGCCAATAAGCTGAGATTGAAATGCAGAACTGTAGAAACCATCTCCATTGCCACTTTTATGAAGAATTTTAAAATGTACACAAAATATAAGCATGTAGATAAATATTGGTAAAATGATTAAACACAGTGATCGAGCGATGAAGTGACGGAGGAATAAAAAGAGCGGTATGGATGTGTCGCCAAGAATGTCCCATAAATCTTTGGCAGTTGTGTAGCCCGCAAGTAAAATAACAA
>NC_142928.1:96552656-96610156 GCF_046866305.1 Octopus bimaculoides
CACCTGAACATCTGCCACAAACAAAAACTAACTTGCTAGTTAACCTGCCTTTGATGTTGCGGCACCTCTTATGTGTCCATAGCTTGCACCGGGTACATCTTATAGAGTTACTACCTACTCCTTTTCTACATACTGAGCAGGGCCATCTACCTGAAGGGGTTTGTGTTTTATCTACCTTCCTACTTATTAGGATTTTGGTTTTAGCTAGGTTGACTCTAAGGCCCTTCAATTCTAGACCTTGCTTCCACACCTGAAACTTCTCCTCTAGTTCTGATAGTGACTCCGCAATTAGGGCAAGGTCATCAGCATAGAGGAGCTCCCAGGGGCAACCTGTCTTGAACTCCTCTGTGATTGCCTGGAGGACTATGGTAAATAATAGGGGGCTGAGGACGGAACCTTGGTGGACCCCTACCTCTACCCGGAATTCATTGCTGTACTCATTTCCAACCCTCACCTTACTGGCCGCATCTCTGTACATGGCTCGCACAGCTCTCACTAGCCATTCTTCTATCCCAAGTTTCCTCATTGACCACCAGATAAGGGATCGGGGGACCCTGTCAAAGGCTTTCTCCATGTCAGCGAAAGCCAGGTACAGAGGTTTATCCTTGGCTAGGTATTTCTCTTGCAACTGTCTCACTAGAAATAAGGCATCAGTAGTGCTTTTACCTGGCACGAACCCAAACTGCATCTCATCTAAATTGATTCGCTCCCTAATTAGTTGGGCTATGACCCTCTCTGTAACTTTCATAACCTGATCTAACAGCTTGATGCCTCTGTAATTATTTGTATCTAAAGCGTCCCCTTTACCTTTGTAGCAGTTGACTATGATGCTGCTACACCAGTCATAGGGTATGACTCCTTCGTGTATCACCTGGTTCGTAATACGGGTGACTAGGCTATAGCCAACACTGCCAGATATTTTGAGCATCTCTGCAGTGATTCCTGATGGGCCGGGGGCTTTCCCGGTCTTCATACTCTTAATTGCTTTATCTACCCTGGTACTATCAACTCGGATAGCTGGTCCCTCTATTGGGTCGACATAAGGCAGGCTCTCTTTCTCCCATTCATTCTCTTTATTAAGCAATCTATCGTAGTGGCATCTCCAGACCTCTTTCTTTGCATCCTCATTTAATGCAAGCGTACCATCATCCATGCGAACACATTTCTCTCCTACAACATCACTATTCTCTCTCCTACACTGTCTTGCAACCCGAAATACCTCGAGTCTTTGGTCCTCACGGCGCAGAACATTGGCAAATCTTTCCTTATCTGCTTCCCCTCTGGCTAAATAAACCTGTCGCCTAGCCTCCCTTCTGGCACATTGGTACAATTCCCTGCTACCACCGTTCTTCCAGTCCTTCCAAGCTTGTTTCTTTTGTCTAATAGCCCTGTCTACCTCCTTGTTCCACCACCACGTTACTCTGGGTTGGGAGGGGACCTTACACCACCCACAAATCTGGTCGGTGGCTTTCAACAGGTTGTCCCGCAGAAATCTCCAATTGTCTTCCACGTTGTATGATGCTATATCCCCTTCTATTTCGTTAAATGCTTCAAGTAACTTGTCTCTAAGTCTCTGTCCGTTTGCAGGGTCTTTAAGCTTCCACACCCTTCTTCTCCAAGCCTGTCTAATTCTGGGCACCCATTTTGCCTTGATCCCAAAGTCGCTAACTACTAATCTATGTTGTGGGGTACATTCTTCGCCAGGGTAGGTTTTGGCATTTATAAGCCGCCCTCTTTCCCTATTTCTGGCGAGGATGTAGTCGATTTGGCTAGAGTGTCTGCCGGAGCGGTAGGTGACTAGGTGACTGGCAGGTTTCCTGAAGTTGGTATTGCAGACCATAAGATTGGTTGCATCACAGAACTCCAGCAGTCTGGTTCCCTCCTCGTTGCGGGAACCGAAGCCATAGCCTCCATGTATGCCATGGAAGCCCCCAGCACGACGTCCGACATGACCGTTGAAGTCTCCAGCCACAAAGAGAAGGTCCCTGTCACTCGTCGACGAGGTAGTTTGCAAGAGGGTGTCATAGAATTGGTCTTTCAGACCATCTGGTAGCCCAGGTTGAGGTGCATAGGCTGAGATGACAGTAGCTAATCTATGATGAAGCACTAGTCTGATCTTAAGTACTCTGTCACTTACTCTAACGACCTCGATTACCTTATCCACCCATTTCTCCGCTAGAAGTATTCCTACGCCCCCGACCCCGTCAGTGTTCCCTGCCCAGAAAATCTTGTACCTGTGTTCTTTGCCTGTGAGGAACCTTGCAGAACCTCCTCTCCATCTTACTTCCTGGATGCAGCACATATCTACGCATCTCCGTTCAAGCATCTCAACAATTTCACCAGATCTACCTTTCAGCGTGCCGACGTTGAGAGTGCCAATCCTAACAGTATGGGGTTGGTATTTCGAAACCAAGATAAAAGAAAATCTGGTATGAATAATTCTGGGTGGAAAGCAAAGCTCACAGAGAGGGATCGAAGAATAGTGAGATGTATTGTGTCTACAATCATTGAACAGCAACAAAAATGACAGCAGAGCTAAACAACCGCCTTGCTAAAATTATGGCAATCAAAACCAAACTGTTTGTTATGACCTCCATAAAGTTGAATACCATACGAGGACTGCAATTGCTAAGCCTTTCCTGTCCCCCATAAACACTGCTAAGTGAGAAGAAAAAAAATGCTGTCTAGACCAGTTCTCCACGACCTTTTTTCACTTGCAGTACATTTATATTCATCATCATCATCATCGTTTAACGTCCGCTTTCCATGCTAGCATGAGTTGGACGATTTGACTGAGGACTGGTGGACCAGAAGGCGACACCAGGCTCCAATCTGATTTGGCAGAGTTTCTACAGCTGGATGCCCTTCCTAACGCCAACCACTCCGAGAGTGTAGTGGGTGCTTTTACGTGGCACCGGCACGAAACCAGTCAGGCGATACTATATTCTTTTCAAAATTTGGTGGCACACCTGAACTAAAATTATAACTAAAAGTATAGGGAAAAAAATTATATTCAGGTTACACTGCAGCACACCCAGCATTGTCTCATACCACACCAGTGTGCTGCAGCATATTGTTTCTGGAGCACTGGTCTAGACTAACAGAAGTGGTGAGTGGTTCAAAGGAGCAATGTCATCTTCTCTGATGAATCATCATTCACCATTTTTCAGGATGATAATGCACCAACTCATTTGGCTAATATCATTCACAATTGGTACAAAGAGCACAAAAGTGAAGAAGACCACTTAGAATGCATCCCACAGTCACCGGATCTCAATATAAACAAACAGTTGTGCATTTTTTAGCAGTGAGTGAGGATCCACATCCTTCCACTATTGAAAAATGGCCCAAAATTCCATTAACAGACATTCAGAACCTGTACTAGTCAATTCCTCAATATATTAAAGCTGTGACTGATGTCAAAGGTGGATCAACTTTGCATTAACTAATAAAACTTCTATTTAACAAACTGTTTCCATTATTTTGTCCAACCCATGTGTACACACACACACACACACACACACACACACACACACATTCATCAACATAATTTTAATATCTTTTTTTCCATGTTTGCATGTCTGTCATGGTTACACAAAGAACTGAAAACAATCAACTTTATCTAAACGAACCTTTTGTTTACAAATACTGCCAAGAAACCTGAACATGCTTACACAGAGGACTGCAAATGACCCTGACTTGATGAACAGGGAGGCTTTTGTTTACATTCACATGTAAAGACAAGAGGAAAAACATGCTCACTTGCATAAACACATATACATATATGCACAATGTGTCCTTTTAGCTTTCATCCAACAATTTCATCCATAACGCATTGGTTGGCCCACAGTTATACTACAATACAGAACACCAGTTGACAGTGTCCATGCAGTGTGACCAAACTCCAATTACAGCCATGTTTGCAATTACCATATATATATGTATATCATCATCATCGTTTAACATCCGCTTTCCATGCTAGCATGGGTTGGACAACTTGACTGAGGACTGGTGAAACCGGATGGCAACACCAGGCTCCAATCTAAATTTGGCTGAGTTTCTACAGCTGGATGCCCTTCCTAACGCCAACCACTCAGAGAGTGTAGTAGGTGCTTTTACGTGTCACCTGCACGAAGGCTAGTCAGGCGATACTGGCAACGGCCACGCTCGAAATGGTGTCTTTTATGTGCCACCCGCACAAGCCAGTCCATGGGCACTGGCAACGATCTCGCTCGAAAATCCTACGGAGGCCAGTCAGGCGGTACTGGCAACGGCCACGCTCAAAATGGTGCATCTTATGTGCCACCCGCACAAGAGCCAGTCCAGGGGCACTGGCAACGATCTTACTTGGCTTGCCGGGTCTTCTCACGCACAGCACATTTCCAAAGGTCTCGGTCAGTAGTCATCGCCTCGGTGAGGCCCAATGTACGAAGGTCTTGCCTCACCACCTCAGCCCAGGTCTTCCTGGGCCTACCTCTTCCACGGGTTCCCTCAACTGTTAGGGTGTGGCACTTTTTCACGCAGCTATCCTCATCCATTCTCACCACATGTCCATACCAGTGCAATCGTCTCTCTTGCACACCACAACTGATGCTTCTAATGTTCAGCTTTTCTCTCAAGATACTTACACTCTGACGGGTATTCACATTGATATTACACATCCAACGGAGCATACTGGCTTCATTCCTTGCGAGCTTACGTATGTCCTCAGCAGTTACAGCCCATGTTTCACTGCCATGTAGCATGGCTGTTCGTACACATTCACAAAAAACACAAAAAACAATAACAAAAAAACAACAAAGTGAGGACGTGATACGGATAGTGTTATTGGACGCTCGGGAAAGGAAGGAGAGAGAGTATATATATATATATATATATATATATATATATATATATATATATATATATATATAAAATATATACTTTTATAAAACAAATTTTACAAAATATATAGTATCTGTTAACAGTCTTAGCCAAAAACTCACGTTATGTAACTTGGAATTATTTTCCATACTTTTTTCCAAGGGTCACCTAGTTAATAAAATAACGTTTAAAGCTTACAGATGTCTACATATGTATAGACATACGTATGCATTTTATAAATAGGAATTACCGGAATGTGTATAGGCACAAGTTCGAAATTAAGGAAGAGGTATATTCATCTCTATATATCTTACTGGAATTAGGACTGTGGCGCAAATATATGAGTGTATATGTATATGGGTGTAGGTATACATGTGGAGACACGTGAGAGTGTATGTGTGTATATATGTATATATGTGTGTATGGAGACGTATGTGTATGTGTGTACATGTAAACATGTAAACATATATAAGCTTGTGTGTGTGTATGTGCATATGTATCGATATAAATATGGAGGTATAGCTATATGTATGTATGTACATATGTACGCATGTGTGTATGTGAGTATGTATGCGTATATATGTAAATGTGTGTGTGTATCTGTGCGCGTTTATGTGGGTGCATGTGTATCTGTATGTGTGTATATGTATATGCATGCATATGTGAGTGTATATATGTGTTTGTGTGTATGGTTATACATAAAAAATACATATAAATATATATTGGTGTGTGTATCTAAGTATAGGTATATGTGTGTGTGGGTGTAGGTGTGGGCATGTGGGTGATGGTGTGCGGTGCGTGGGCGTGGGCGGGTATAATTAATGAATTAATTAATACACTATCGTTATAGGAAGATCCGATAGGAAATCTTGATGTACATGGGGGATGAATTTTTGGCAAGGGATTTTTACGCTGTAAACCGGGCGGTGTACGTCGCTGGATTTCGGTTGACTGGTTTGTTTACATTCTGTAAGAAAATAACGATGTTAGGTTGCGTGCCGTCGATTATTCTTTCACCCTCTTGGATGATGTGTGTGTTTTGCTAATAATAGTATTGGTGATGGCAATAATGCGACCCTGATGAGATGGAGTATCCAGAAATTTGTAATATGTTGTAATTTGTTACAATATTTTACGAGACATCTTATGATGTGGTTTATTTTTCCGGGATACCCTATTGAAATGTGCATAGGTTTGGCTTATTGTGGTTGTTTCTGTTATTATAATTGTTGCTGCAATAAAGTATCTTCAATGCATTGATTTTGAGCTCTATCCTTTAAGAGACATGTATACATATATATATATATATATATATATATATATATATATATATATATATATATATATATATACAGACATGACAGAAGTAAATAGATACCCCATAAAACATCATTTTATGCTTATTTTAACTTGTAAAGGTTTATATTTTTTATTAAATGACATTTTGAGGTTTTAGGTTCTATATGTAACTGTTTAATCATGCCATGTACAAAAGAAGCCTTGGAACTGTCTGAATTTCAAAGAGGCCGTATTGTGGGTCATTCTGAAGGTGGACATAGTCGGCGTAAAATCACAAAATATTCATACAATGTTTCCTTCATCATAGTTTGTGTGTGTGTGTGTGTGGCTTGAGTGCTAAAAGAAAGTTCTAAAAAAAAAGTAGTTTTTCCTAACATACATACATATATATGTATATATACATGCATACACATATATACATATATATTAGGTCATCAAGTATGAAATTTATAGAAAAGAAACAAAGTTTGACAATGTTTTATAAATACAGGGAATAGTTTTATTCATCAAAGTATGCACCCATATTGTCAATACACTTTTGCCATTTCAGCAGTAGCTTGTCCAACCTGGAACTGTAAAAACCTGGCAATCTAGAGTCAATAAAATCTTGGAAGGCCTGTTTTACAGCATCGTCAGAATTAAATTTTTTTTCTACCAAAATGTTATCCAAATTCTGGAAGAAGTGGTAGTCAGTGGGCGCAAGATCAGGTGAGTATGGTGGATGATGGAGAACTTCCAACTCCAACTCCTGTAGTTTCGCCGATGTCATTTTTGCAATGTGTGATCTGGCATTGTCTTGCAATAAAATAGGAGTGGACCTGTTGACTAATCTAAGCTGTTTTTTGGTAAGTTTCTGCATCATTTGATCCAGTTGGCTGCTGTATACTTCAGCCATGATTGATGAGCCAGGTTTAATGAAATCATAATGGATCACATCTGCGTCAGACCACCAAACACACACCATCGACTTCTTTCGATGAATTTTGCTTTTTGGACTGTGTCTTGGTGGCTTGTATTTGTCCAACCATTGTGCTGAATGTTTACGGTTGCTATATTAGATCCATTTCTCATCACATGTTACAATTCTATTCAAAAATGTTTCATTTTTATGACGAGAAAGTAGCATAATGCAGGCTTCCAAACGTTGCTGTTTCTGATTTTCATTGAGTTCATGTGGAACCAACTTATCCAACTTTTTCACTTTACTGATTTGAACTAGGTGAGTCAATATTGTTTGCTTGCTAACACCAAACAACAATAATAATTCACGGGCACTTTGAGATGGATTTGACTTGACAGTGGCTTTCAGTTTGTCAATATCAACCTTTGTCTCTGGTCGACTGTGTTGCTAATTTGTAAGGTCAAAGTTACCAGAACGAAATTTTGCAAACCAATTTGATATTGTCTGCTATGTAATAACATTAGAATGAAATATTCCATTAATATTCTGAGCTGTCTGTGATGCTGTATTTCCAAGAAAGAACTCGTATTTCAAAACTGTACAAATTTCCGACTTATCCATCTCTAAACAAAAGTAGCAAAAAATGATTTATAAATACTTTATAAAACGCAAAATGAGTTAGAATAAAGAAATAGATGTGTCAGCTTTCTAACAAAAAATAACAGATTGTCAAAATATAATAATAGTGCAAAATGAGCAACTGTCAACGTTTACCATATACCTTACTACAAATTTCATACTTGACAATCTAATAAACACACATGCATGTGTATGCATGTATATATATATATAAGGAAAATAAGTCAAGGTAGAAAATGCTAAAATAATTTTATCATAAGAAACATTTTAGTACCGGTTTCATTCATTGAGACTTTTTCAACTCTAAGCATGGAAAACAATTAAATCTTGGAAAAATTAAATGAAAAGTTTTTTAAAAGAATATTTGCATAGTATTAAAATACAAGGGGCATTTTCCTTGTTCCTGCCTGTCTCTGTCTCTCTTTTTTACTCTTGTGGGTTGGAGGTCATTGTGAATTCTTGGCAGAGAAGAAGAAGAAGAAGAAGAAGAAGAAGAAGAATGATAGTAAGTAGGATGTTAAATAATCAAGTGCCTTGAAAGTGACTTGTTGTGGATGGTAGTAGTGATTGAATTCTTGAGGTATCTTTTTTGAATGTATTGTTTTTAATGTGCTTAGGTGTTATTCTAAGCAGAAGTAGTAGTAAAGTAAGGAAGAAGGTGGTGGAGAGGAAGAAGAAGATGAAGAAGAAGGAGGAGAAGAGAAAGAATAATAAAAGAATGCGGGAGTGGTATGATAGTAGTAGGATGTTAAATGGTCAAGTGACCTAAAAGTGGCTTGTTATGGATTATAGTAGTGATTGGGACTGTTTTTAATGAATTCCTGGGTATCTCTTTTGAATATATCATTTTTGATATTTGTGTGTGTTATTCTAAGGTCATGGTGGATATGTCATTTGTTGTAAATGCGTTCAAAAGGGGTTTGTATTTTGTAATAAAGAACGACTCTTTACTAATTCATTGGCTTCAGATTGTATCGTCCCTGAATTGATAGAGGGGAAAAATTCTGAAGCTTGGATTTTTGTTATTGGCGCAAATGTCAATGTGTTGGCTGAATGCTATTTTTCTGTTTTTCGGAATTTTGATCTAGGATCTGTGCAGAGCCATCCTTTGATGTAGACTGTCTTTTGCTTGGCCTATGTATTGCTCTTGACACCTAGAGCAGGTTAGTGCATATATCAGGTTCTCCAAAGCACATGTGAAGCTGCTTTTCGCTGTGAAACATTGTCCCTGTTTGAAGGAGAACTCTGATCCCTCAATTAAATTAACGCATATCCCACAATTAGATCTTCCGCATTTTTTTACTGATGGCTTCAGTGTTGTTGTTGAACATATTTGGGCTTGTGTTAGGAGACTTTTCATAGATTTGGGCTGTCTCTTATATTCAAAATAAAGGAATGGAGTAGATAAAGTCCAGGCTACATATGTTTCATAGCTAGTAGAACCTTGGAAGTAGTAATTATCCAGACAAGGGGTAGACCACAATCTACTCTTCAGACCAAGATTATCTTGATTACATGAAGTTTACATTGTCATCATTGTCATCTCCAAGATTCAATTCTTCTGCTATATCCTTTCTCAAGTTCATTGTAAAATTTTGTTTATACTTCCTGCACTGAAGAGTACAATGATATATATATAATTAAATTAATTAAATTAATTTAATCTAATTCAATTCAATCATGAATTTGCATTATTTTTATATCTCTGTACGAAACAGTCGTCTGCATGAATTAAAATTCTCTTATATATTTTAACAACTTGTTTTCTGTATTTTCAACTAAATTGATGAGTTTTATGGGACTTCTTTCCATAAATTCACCACACATCATATACAAGTATTACTTTCATATCTTTGCAATTTTATGCCTGTAAACTACCAACAAAATATGAAGAACCAACATTAGAAATCTTTTTTGGAAACCTCCAAGTTAAAGGACGAATCTACATTCAACCTTTTTACACCTATATATATATTTATAATATATATATATATCTGTGTGTGTGTCTTTGTCTTTGTCCCCCACTTGCTGCTTGACAACCAGTGTTGGTGTGTTTACATCCCTGTAACTTAGCAGTTCGGCAAAAGGGACCGATAGAATAAGTACTAGGCCTAAAAAAATAAGACTTAGGGTTGATTTATTCGACTAAAACCCTTCATGTCAGTGTTCCAGCAGTCAAATGATTGAGACAAGTAAAAGATTTAAAGAAAAGAATAAAAGGATATATATATATATATATATATATATATATATAAGCAATGTTAATTCTCTAAATGAAGTATTAACAGTAACTGTACGATAAAGTGTAGTATATTGCCACTTAAGTGTGGCTGACCCCTAGGGGTGGATGTTACTGTTGCTTTTAGCCCCAGGAGGATATCTCCTCCAGCTGGCTTATCGACACACGACTGTGTCCTGTTTGCCAAGGGTAGTTATCCCTCTCACCAACATCTGCAGCACGAACGGATCCGGATTTCAGGGTTATTTCCCTTCGTCGGCGTCCGATAGCCGCTGACCTTGGTGAGAGAGACAAAAACCTGGCAATCTTATATCTTCTTTTCAAGTGAAATTCTTCACTGATATCGAAAAGGTGAAAACAAGCAATGTTAATTCTCTAAATGAAGTATTAACAGTAACTGCACGATAAAGTGTAGTATATTGCCACTTAAGTGTGGCTGACCCCTAGGGGTGGATGTTACTGTTGCTTTTAGCCCCAGGAGGACATCTCCAGCTGGCTTATCGACACACGACTGTGTCCTGTTTGCCAAGGGTAGTTATCCCTCTCACCAACATCTGCAGCACGAACGGATCCGGATTTCAGGGTTATTTCCCTTCGTCGGCGTCCGATAGCCGCTGACCTTGGTGAGAGAGACAAAAACCTGGCAATCTTATATCTTCTTTTCAAGTGAAATTCTTCACTGATATCGAAAAGGTGAAAACAAGCAATGTTAATTCTCTAAATGAAGTATTAACAGTAACTGCACGATAAAGTGTAGTATATTGCCACTTAAGTGTGGCTGACCCCTAGGGGTGGATGTTACTGTTGCTTTTAGCCCCAGGAGGACATCTCCAGCTGGCTTATCGACACACGACTGTGAGGGTAAAAAATCATATATTAATTATTATCGATTAATTACCAGGAAGCTAGCACATTTAAAGAATCAAAGAGATTCAGAAACAGTATCTGCAATCTCAGGGGATTAAAGTACATTTTTATATATAACGTTGACCACTAACGTGGACATTCAATGTGCTAGAAATAGATCACAACACAAAATATAGTGGGATACCAAAACGTAAGCGGGCAAGACATTTAAAATCACCGAAAAAAATCATTATCAAACAGGGACCGGTTTCAAAATTTAACAATCTTACCGACTGTCTATTTCTCTTCAGCCTGATTTGTAATGTAACCATAATCATCAGAACCTTATACAAAGTTGCCCACCACCATAGGTGCGCGTGTATATGGTTCTGCTAATTATAGCTTAATGGTAAAATTCAAAAGTCTTCGTTTATATATATATATATAAGACAAGGTATAAATAATGGCTATTACATATTTGGATCTTTTTAAAACGGGGGCCACATTTTTCATTAATGTTTTACGTAGTGCTTTTGGTACGGAAAGACTTTCAAACTTCGTATGCTTATCTATTTTGTGTTATAGAACAGAAAAATATTTTTGTATTCAAATTTATTTCATGTAAAAAATTGTCTTATTTCGATAATTTCAACCAATCACTGATGTCCATTCAGTCGATATACATTAAGTGCCGACTACATAAACAAACGATTCTTCGTTTTATTTGCTTTTTTCATTTTAAATTTGCTTTAACCCTAACCCTAACCCTAACCCTAACTCTAACCCTAGGGTTAGAGTTAGGGTTAGAGTTAGGGTTAGGGTTAGGATTAATTGTTTCAGAATCGTTTGTTTATGTAGTCGGCACTTAATGTATATCGGCTGAATGGACGTCAGTGATTGGTTGAAATTACAGAAATACGACAACTTTAACATGGAATAATTTATGGATTTCTTTTTTTTTAAAGAAGACTAAGAGAAAAAGATGTTTTATATGACACATTCTACCAGTGTTCCAAGTTTCAAAGTGTTTCGTTAATGAAAAATGTGGCCCCCGTTTTAAAAAAGATCCACATATTTTTCTTTATTACAGTAAATTTGGCTTACAGCTGTTTCCAGTAGTCATCATAGGTACATTACTGATAGGTTTACTCAATTGGTCTATTGATCAGTTGAGAAAAATTGAACGATCTACAAAATTAATGTTACTTTCATCAGAGCCATTTCTGGTTATAACAGCCTTTTCTGTTGTAACTTATGTTTTTTGGTTGTTCAACTGATCAATAGACCAATTTATTGGAAATGGCTGTAATGACCATTATTTATGCCTTGCCTTATATATATATCACTCTGTGTAAAAAACGGTTTGACAAGAAAGAGCACAACTACAAATTTACAATAAAGAATGGCGATGAACTATAACATCGGATCCTACCATGAGTATACATGAAGCTCTTTACTAATTTAAACAATATTGTTAGCCTGGTGTGCCAACAGAGAGCTTATGAAGTATTTTGCCTGGATTGATAATCTCTCACTAATAGCTCTGTTATATATATATATATATATATATATATAGCAATAAGAAAATGGAGGGGATCAAGAGGTGGTGTTCATCAACTTTTAGACATTATATTATGTCTATTTGTTTATTTAAAAAAAAACAACACTTATTACAATATAACAATATACATACAAGTGTAACATATTATGCTTTACATATATATAATATATAAAAATATCAGTAATTATTAAAATACATAATGTAGAGCATAGAAAGTAGGATAGTCTCTTACAGTTGTTTTAGCCAAGATGCCATAGTACCCTGCTCTACTTCCATCCCTTCAGTGAACTGAAATATTTGGTAGATAAGATTAAGGTACTTGGGTGGGTCTCTGGGCTTCGTCAGAGAGTTTAGAAAGTTCATAAGGTTAGGTTATAAATATAAATACATACATATATACACACTTTTACATATACATACATATACACAAATATACATAAACACATATATATATTCATATGTATATGTATATGCATACAAAGGAATCATTATTAGTATTAGGTGTATTATATTATTCTTATTAGATAAAGTATAAACAGAGGAAGGAGACAGTTATCAAAAGAGAAAATAATAGTGGGATTAAAAAACCCCCAAATATCTTAATTTATTATAGTTATGTAGGAATGAAAAGGTATATAAATGAGGAATACATACATACATACATACATACATACATACATACATACATACATATATATATATATATATATATATATATATATATATATATATATATATATATACATATACATATACACACACACACACACACACACACACACATATATTTACGTATAAACATACCCATAGGTACATACATATTACATGTGTTGAGAAGGGAGGATTATTGCAGTAGTTCTTATTTTTCTTTTAATATAATTATAATAATTATACACAAACATGTATATATGCAATATGTTTTCTATGCGATATGTGTATATGTATGTATATGTAAAAGTGTGTATATATGTATGTATTTATATCTATAATCTAACCTTATGAACTTTCTAACCTCTCTGATGAAGCCCAGAGACACACCCAAGTACCTTAATCTTATCTACAAAATACTTCAGTTCACTGGAGGGATCGAAGTAGAGTGGGGTGCTATGGCATCTTGACTGAAACAGCTGTAAGAGACTATCCTACTTTCTATGTTCTACGTTATATATTTTAATAATTACTGGTATTTTTATATATTATATATGTAAAGCATAATATGTTATACATGTATGTATATTGTTATATTGTAATAAGTGTTTTATTTTTTAAATAAGTAAATAGACATAATATAATGTCTAAAAGTTGATGAATACCACCTTTTGATCCCCTCCATTTTCTTATTGCTGTATAAATTAAGGGTAAAAAAACTTTTTACCGTTACCTGTTTATTACATTTCAGTAGTGTAATTGCCATGCAATGAAAAAAATACTTGTGTATTAATAATATACTGCTGGTAGAAAACCCAATTATTAATACACAAGTATTTTTTTCATTGCATGGCAATTACACTATTGAATGTAAGATATGTATGTATGTATGTATGTATGTATGTATGTATGTATGTATGTATGTGTGTGTGTGTGTATGTGTGTATGCATGCATGCATACATATACATATATATATATGTATATATTGGGTTGGTAGCTAAGTTCCCGCTGTTTTTTAAATTGAAATTTTTTAAAAGGTTTAATAAAAAATAACAACTAATTAATTAATAATGTATTCACCCTCATTGTTTACAACTTCCTCCCAATGTTCAACAAGATTTTCAATACCTTGTTGGTAGAAATCACCCGATATTGACTCGAAAAAATTGATCCAACCAAGCTCTCAATTCTACCTCAGTATTGAACGAAACTCTACGCATAGCATTTGAAAGAGATTGAAAGAGGTGGAAATCCATTGGTGCCAAATCAGGAGAGTACGGCAGGTGTGGCAGCACTTCCCAGCCATGCGTTTGAATGGCTTCCTTGGTCATATTGGCGATATGAGGGTGGGCGTTGTCGTGCAGCAGAAGAACTCTATGCTGTCAATTAGGTCTTTTCTCTTGAATAGCCATGTTGAGTCATTCCTAATGGATAATCCCTTCCCAGTCCCATCATACACACAACATTGTTTTATGTGGATGAAGATCTTGTTTCATGCATGGTGTTGCCTGTTTACCGGGGCTAAGCCATTCCTCACGCTGCTTCATATTGATGTACAGGCACCATTTTTTGTCGCCAGTAACGATTCGGTAAAGAAATTGCTGCTTGTGTCCATGAATTGAGTGGTGACGAGCAAGCAAACCAGCGGAGATTGTGGCTCGTTGATTTTGATTTTGTTACTTAAAGCATGCAGAACCCATGCTCCATACTTCTGAACCTTCCCCATCGAGTGAAGATGCTTCTCTATAGCAGTGTGGGAGCATTCTATTTTCTCTCCCTGTTCTCTTGTCGTTTGATGAAAATTTTTGTGCAAAAGTTGGTTAAATCGCTCTTCATCGACCTCAACTGGACGGCTAGAACGAAGTGCGTCTTAGAGATCAAAATTTCCATTTTTGAACTTGGCATACCAATCATGAGCGGTTCTTTCAGCTATGGCACCTTCTCCATACACGGCACAAATGTCGTGAGCAGCTTTTGCTGCTTTAGAACCTTGATTAAAAGCGAAAAGGAGGTGTTGAAAATGCTCATTTTTCTTAACTTGACATTCCATTTTAATGATCTGAAAATAAACAAAAATTAACTAAAATTAACTAGAAAAAAAAAAAGATTCCAAAATGATTCAAAAATAGAATTCTTGAAAAAAATAGATTCCAAAATTTAAAAACACAATAAATTCCAAAATTAAAAAAAACGGCGAGAACTTAGTTGCCAACCCAATATATATGTGTGTATATATATATATATGTATGTATGTATGTATGTATGTATGTATGTATGTATGTGTATGTATATATATATATATATATATATATATATATATATATATATATATATTTATGTGTGTGTATATATATATATATATATATATATATATGTAGGCACGGGGGTGGTTGTGTGGTAAGTAGCTTGCTTACCAGCCACGTGGTTCCGGGTTCAGTCTCACTGTGTGATGCCTTGGGCAAGTGTCTTCTACTATAGCCTCAGGCCAACCGTGTGAGTGGATTTGGTAGACAGAAACTGAAAGAAGCCCATTGTATATATGTGCGCGCGCACGCGTGCGTGTGTGTGTGGGTGTGTGTCTGCGTTTGTCCCCTCACCATCACTTGACAACCGATGTTGGTGTGTTCACATCTCCGTAACTTAGTGGTTCAGCAAAAGAGCCCTATAGAATAAGTACTAGGTTTACAAAGAATAAGTCGTGGAGTTGATTTGTTTGACTAAAGGTGGTGCTCCAGTATGGCTGCAGTCAAATGACTGAAAGAAATAAAAGAATAAAAGAATATATGTATATATATTTATCTATCTATTTATATATATGTATGTATTTATGTGTATGTGTATATATATATATATATATATATATATAGAGTTATTAATATTTCTAAGTCTCTCTAAAGGAGACTACGGCAGCGGTACTGGAAATTAATAGTTATCGCCAAGCCAACATGGCAGTCCCAAAATTAGGACGAATATGTATGTATACTTTTTTACTTGTTTCAGTCATTTTGACTGTGACCATGCTGAAGCACTGCCTTTAGTCGAGAAAATCGACCCCAGGACTTATTCTTTGTAAACCTAGTACTTATTCTATCGGGCTCTTTTGCTGAACCACTAAGTTACGGGGATGTGAACACACCAACATCAGTTGTTAAGCGATATTGGGACACACACACACATATACACACACAACATATGTATATATATGTATGATGGGCTTCTTTCAGTTTCCGTCTACCAAATCCACTCACAAGGCTTTGGTCAGCCCAAGGCTATAGTAGAAGACACTTGCCCAAGGTGCCACACAGTGGGACTGAACCCGGAACCATGTGGTTGGTAAGCAAGCTACTTACTACACAGCCACTCCTGCGCCTATATATATATATATATATATTTTATATATATATATATTTTATATATATATATATTTTATATATATATATATATTTTATATATATATAAATATATTTTAAAATTCAGGATAAAATCTATATATGATAAAATCTATATAGCATGTAATAAACCAGTTAAGGTAAGATTATCATCATCATCATCATCATCGTTTAACGTCCGCTTTCCATGCTAGCATGGGTTGGACGATTTGACTGAGGACTGGTGAAACCGGATGGCAACACCAGGCTCCAGTCTGATATTTATAAATGAATATTCAGGTCAAGTGAGTTAGTACACTGACTTAGCCACATACTTAAGACGCCAAGTGTCTCTAATCTACCTTAAAAGTATCACAATATTTTTAATGTTGCTTAGAGACATTTGGCGTCTTCTTTAAGTATGTGGCTAAGCCAGTATAATTACTCGCTTGACCTGAATATTAATATATATATATATATATATATATATATATATATGTAATCTTTTACTTGTTTCAGTGATGATTGGATTATGGCCATGTTGGGGTACCACCTGGAAAAGTTTAGTCAAATGAATCAACCTCGTTGTTTATGATTGATAAGCCTGGTACTTATTCTTTCATTCTCTTATGCCAGACCACTAAGTTATGGGAATAGCTCAGTGGTCTGGCATACAAACTTACACCAGTTGTCTAGTGATAGTAGGGGGACAAACATAAACACAAAGGCACACACAGAAACACTCACAGACACACACACGAAAAGACCTATACAACAGCTTCTTTCAGTTTCTTATTTCTTTATTGCCCACAAGGGGCTAAATATGGAGGGCACAAACAAGGACAGACAAAGGGATTAAGTCGATTACATCGAAACCAGCTTGTAACTGGTACTTAATTTATTGACCCCAAAAGGATGAAAGGCAAAGTCGACCTCGGCGGAATTTGAACTCAGAACATAATGGCAGATGAAATACCGCGAAGCATTTCGCCCGGCGTGCTAATGTTTCTGCCAGCTTGCCGCCTTTCAGTTTCTTTCAGTTTCTGTCAACAAAATCTACTCACAAAGCTTTGGTCAGCCAAGGACTATAGCAGAAGACTTTTGGCCAAGGTGCCATGCATGCTGTAGGACTAAACCCAGAATCGTGTGGGTGGGAAGCAAACTTATCACCACACAGTCTTTTACACACGTATTTGCATGTATGTATGTATGTATAAATATATTTTAAAATTCAGGATAAAATCTATATATGATAAAATCTATATAGCATGTAATAAACCAGTTAAAGTAAGATTATCATCATCATCATCATCATCGTTTAACGTCCGCTTTCCATGCTAGCATGGGTTGGACGATTTGACTGAGGACTGGTGAAACCGGATGGCAACACCAGGCTCCAGTCTGATATTTATAAATGAATATTCAGGTCAAGTGAGTTAGTACACTGACTTAGCCACATACTTAAGACGCCAAGTGTCTCTAATCTACCTTAAAAGTATCACAATATTTTTAATGTTGCTTAGAGACACACACACACACACACACACACACACACACACACACACACACACACACACACAAACAGACAGATATACATACAAAAGAGTGCTGTAAAGTTTCTGGCTTTAAAGGTGCCATGAAAGGGCCTGGTTGAGGGCCCAGCTGTCCAAGTTTTTTTACAGGGCTTACAAAAACTGAAGGACTCCTGCACTAAGCATGTGAATCTGATGGGAGAATATGTTGAATAAAATCATAATTAACTGATCCTCCTGTATTTTCTTTTACCTAGAGCCAGGAACTTTTTAGCACCCCCTCATATATATACATACATAGTTTGAAGTAAAGTCAGTGTTACATTAATTCGTTAAGAAGCCTTTCCATTAATTTTTTTTACAGCTCTAGTATTGGATTGAATAAAATATAAACTGAAGATAGGTGTTTAGCCATTAGAATGTTGTCAAGTGCTCCCACAGTACTGCACTAACTGGATAATACAGTCACGCATTATAGAGGGTTTGTTTAAGGCATGAATGATGATAGTCTGATTATTACTTTGGTATTCGATGTAATTACACAAAGAAGATATTTCTTGCCGAGTATTATGGACAATTTTCAGAAACTTAATCTGTAAACAGTACTGTTTAAAGGCTTCAGCCCACTACACAGTCACTAGGGTCTCCCACAGTTCTAGAGAACCCAGTGCTAATCTATGTATGCTGTTGCTGTGAATGTAGTGTGTCCAGTGCATTGCTTTGCCTGGGGTCCTATGATGTTGTGATGACAGCTCTGTCAGACAGCACTACTCTCTTGAAGTTCTAAGTGTGTATGTGCTTACATATATTTTGCAATTAATGCATATGAAATTGATGTGCAAAGGAAAGGTTAAATGTTTAAAATAATGTACTGGTTTATAATCATACATACACTTTCAGTGAGCACCCACTTTCATCTCAAAGAAAGAATACTTAACTCAAGATTTTTGGCCCATTAAAAATTAAAAGGAACACGCAGAACTACCTAGAGGTACTATTAATTCATGATATATATACCAATCTGAATAACAGAACATATTGCAGTTGAGCAGACAATACCGTCCTAGAAAACTTAGATCGACTATTCTCAGCTGAATTTGTAGTTATACAGTTTCTAAGGTTGTCTGCTGTGTATTGCGCTATTGAAACAAATTCAAGTTTGCTTACCTCAAATACATAATATAAAGAAAATATTTCCATGTAACGTTACATACGAGAGTTTTAAGGCTCAGCATTGGCAATATAAACAGTCATGTCTTTATAAATGCAAAAGTCATTGAAAATTTTTAAGGTAATTTAAAAATTATCTAAATTAAAATATTTTCAATTGTACGGCTACGTGCAAGTTGTCTCCCTTGAAGCGGTATGGAGTTGCTTCCCTTCCGTTCTATGTTCCACCGACGTCAATTTAATCTTTCATCTTTCAGGGGTCGATAAATTTCAAGTACCACCCAAATCTATATGATTGACTATCTCCCTTCCCTAAATTTGTTTCCACACAAGATAATATTTTCTCATGGCAAGATAGCTTTCTGCTATTTTACTGTTTACAGGTTAATATGAAACCCAACACTATATTGAACTGTATCGTCCTGTACTATCTTTGATCCTTTTGTAAACCCTTAATGGTTAATAAAGAAATCATCACTGTCGTTGCCGTCATCATCATCATCATATTTGTTGTTGTTTTTGTTGTAGTTATCTTTGTTGGTGAAATTAAGCTAATCACCATCTCATGGAAACGTTTAGCATCGAACAGTCGACTCGTTAAGGATGCTTCTTCTCTTCTTCAACTCCGTATGGCTCATAAGCTATTGCTATGGAGAATGGAGTTTTCAAGGGCATCCCACTCAAATTGGGTTGCAGGAGAGCCGTGTCTGTATACGCGGGCAACGTCACCGTCAAGATTTCTGTTGGTAGATTGAGGGCCTGATTTAGGTGATACGGTTCTGGTTTGGACCAGACTTCCATTTGAATAGGAAATGGGAAGAGATGCGGAGGAGAATGGCCAGTATCATCCAGAAATGCGCCGAGAGGAAGCAATCTCCGAATAGTCGGAAGAAGCCGCTAATACTGTATCACCTTGGTAATATACTATTGTTTGACTATCGTATTTTGTCTCAAGAAACATCTGAGAGACTAGAAGGTATGCTTTTCTGCTTCTTATATACAAGAGAAAGTTCAGCTGGTCATGAAATCAATCTGATGCCAACATTCAGTCCATGATGGTGTCGGGATACCGCCGCTAATGATGCCCAGGCTCACAGAAATATCTTGTTCACTGTAATGAAGATGACGAAAATGAAGGTAAACAGATGTGGGTGTCTTTTGTGCAACACACCTTTCCCTAAATGGATTTATACCAGTAATCGACTTACTCCTCCCTCGAAATTGCTGGCATTGTACCAAAACTTGAAAGCAATATTGTTGTTTGAAAGCAAAAGATGTCGATTTGGTGCTCGAATTAGTTTTTGTTGAACCATTTTGTCATTAAGCATTTTGGATGCAACGCGGGGACTGTGTGAGGCTAGCCAATTGGAGATGGGGTGCAAAAGCCTCACAAGCATGCTTAGATGTTTCCAATTGTCTATCTGATGCTGACTGAATTTCCCAGATGCTCGAATGTGAACATGGACCAACCACACCAGGTCATCCACATCGTATCAGTAGGCTAGTAGATAGAGATAGTATGGCTTGTACACAATTTAAAGTTGTCAGCTACACAGACTACAAAATTATGATCTGTACAGTCGATTTAGAAAAAAAATCATCGGCAGGACTCTGATTACTGAACGCTGAATGCGTCTTTCTTGGTGCGTCAAATTTACAGAGTCTGGATTAGCAAACTAACTAAGCGGGCGGTGAGGGGGAAATCGCCAACAACAGATGGTAGCTCGCCCTGAAAAGGGTGATTAGAATAGAGTTGAGACGGTTTAGTAAGCATGTAGCGATAGAGAAAACTAGATTAGAGGGGAACTTAGAAAATTTAGAAGTTTCAGAACCGATCCGCTTGCAGCATGATGGGCCCTTGACCAATTCTTCAATACCATACACGAAGGCTGCGCTGTCAGAGCCAAGGCACGTGCTCTAAGACACCAAAGTAGAAAGCTGTTCTATGGTCCGAGCTGCAGAAGTACATGGTTAGGGTTAGGGTATCAAATCACACTTCAGTCTTTGGTGAATTATGAGGGACGCGTCCTGCTCTATTTCAGGTAGATGTGTGTGGCCTTTCAGTGGCACTTCGTTTGACTGCTCGGAATGAGGTGGGGCTTGATTGCAGGATGAACTTCAGTGTCTACCACGCAGGTATATCGCGACTCTCGGAAGTGTTGCGAACGGACAATAACAGCCACTGAATTAAGGGAAGCCCCATCTGACTGCACGAGAGGCAAATCGCTTGATTTGGTTGGTTTGTCCTGAGCTTTACTCTACTATGCCAGACTTGTTCAACGATTTCTTAGCAGATGTTTGCCGCAACTGAGAGTAGAATGGAAGATTTCCCAGTTCTATGAGCCGAGGAGCGGTGGTACTGTTGTGGAAGGACCCGAACAAGGGAATCACACAGATAATTTTCGGCCCATAAGTGCAGAGCTCAAAATTTGGCCAAGGTGTCAGTAAAGATGTTGTTGTTTGTCGTCGATGGTCTGATTAGTGAGTCGCAGACATGCGCCGTCCCAAATAGATCTATCCACAACAACTCCCACCTCATGCAATACACCATAGCCTCGATCAACATAGATAAATCGAAAGCTTTCGACAAGATCGGTCATTGGTACTCGGTAGCTGTCCTCAAAGTAGTCGGTTTCGGTCCCGTTTTCAGGGGCTGGATTTCTGCAATGTACAGCGACATCTTTTGATAGTCAGAGGAATTGGCCACCAATCGGTAGCCAAGGTCGTCCAATCGCGCCTCTACTGTATGTATTGACTTTAAAGCGAGTCACTAATGCGGAAGCTAGAGACATTGAGAGACACCCCGCATGAACTAGGAAATGGACGATTTGTACCAAGCATATCGAGGTGATCAACATCGCTATAAGGGAATACGAGGTGATGACAGGAGCGAATATTAACCAGTAAAAGTCAGTGGGCCTGCAGCTCTGCACCTGGAGAACAATATCCTTGGCGCCTACTAACATTGTAGGGTCGTCGACGGACGGTTAAATTGCTTGGGATCGGTTTTGGTCCAGATCCCCAATTGGACAAGAACTAGGACACGATGATGAACAGGGTGGTCAGTATTATTCAGAAATGGGATGAGAAGAAGCCAGGCATGAAAAGTAAGCCGAGGAGGTAAACACACCTACATCACGTCCGCCACCTATTACATGTCCATCGTGCTTTGCTCCTTTTTACGTCTGGACAGACTAGAGCGCTTGATCTTCCGTTTTTTTGTGGAAGGAGCGGACGCGTTCTGCTGGTCAGACGCGTTCTTCTGGTCAGATGCTCTGTTTGCTGTCAACACCTGCTGAATGGAAGATTAGGCAAGCCGTGGTTAATAATGTACAGACATGCGCTAAGGCTGCACTATCTCCAATGTTTCCTGGACGAGAACACTATCTCCAATGTTTCTTGGACGTGTTTTTCACCAATTCGTCTCTTTGACAATTCTGGATCAAGCGGAGACCAAGACAGGGCGCCTAGTACCTTGAGTGACGTCAAATGCTCACAGCCTTTGGTAGATGGGCAATAAAATCGGTGGAAGTTCCATGATGGCATTCTATCGGTACTAGTGGCGGGTCAGTGGAGTGATGCTGTTAGGGAAACTCTGGGTGACGATGGAAATCGACTGGCTGGTTTGTTCCGGAAAACTATTGAATAAGAGCCTGTAGATAACTTCCAGAAGTATTTAGCCTGGCTGTACTACATTGATTCGCGCAGAGCGACGAAACTGTTCAGTACTTTTCCAGTGATTGAGGGTTGCTGATTTATGGATTTATGTCGAACAGCTGCTGTCACATGTAGGACAAATCTGGCTGAGTGTGTTGTGAAGACTGTCCCGCCGCCTTCCTTTAGTCAAGAAGGACAGGTAATGCTTATCTGTCTGGAGGCCATAGTGAAAGAAGTTGTGTGGTGGACCAGACTGAAAGGGCTGAAGCCAGATACTTCTTTGAGAAAGCCCTCATCAACTTATCCAGGTTTCTTTCGGAAAGAAAACTGGATGTGAGCAGCGAAGTGTTGCCTTCCAGTAAATTCGTCTAAAAGGTGGATGACAGTGGTGAGCATGGTCCGAATGAAATTGCATGTTCTGAACATGTGCTTTTAGATCAAAAGATTAAACAGGAAGGAGCTTATCTAAATGGTCAGAGGAACCAGGCTTTTTGTGGGGTTTCCACGGGCACCTGTCTCATCCCTATGGGGGAAATTTCATTTGTCAAAATTTTTTTGTTACCTACATTTTTTGTAAATCTGTGTACATGTAGAAGCCCCTCTGGGATTTTCTGTTAAATTGCAATGCCTTTTGCATCTTTTATGTAGGTCTGGCAGAATCGTTAATACGCCGGGCAAAATGCTTAGCTGCATTTCGTCCGTCTCTACGTTCTGGGTTCAAATTCTGCCGAGGTCGACGTTGCCTTTCATCCTTTCGGGGTCCATAAGATGAGTACCAGTTGAACACTGGGGTCAAAGTAATCGACTTACCCCCCCTCTCCTAAAGTTGCTGGCTTTGTGCCAAAAACTTGAAACAACTGTTATCATTAGTGATGATGCTGTTGTTATTGTTTTCTGTCTGGCAAAAGCGGCGAGCTGGCAGAATCATTAGCACGCTGGACGAAATGTTTAGCAGTATTTCGCCTGTCGCTACGTTCTGAGTTCAAATTCCACCGAAGTCGACTTTGCCTTTCATCCTTTCAGGGGTCGATAAATTAAGTACCAGTGAAATACTAGGGTCGATGTAATCGACTAGTCCCTTCCCCCAAAATTTCCCGCCTTGTTCCTTTAGTAGAAAGCACTATTTTCTGCTTTTTTCTCATTTTATTTTATCTCAAAGAGGATCAGGATTATTTTCCATATTTACGTCTGTTTTGCGAGTCACAATCAACTCTCACCCTGATATACACACACTCCACCCTGAAATCCACCCGCTAGCTATCCGTCCTCTTAATATCCGTGATTCTAAGCCTACAGGGACACAACAATGGCTTATATGTACATACAAGAGTTTTGCTACTTTTTGATGATGAATTTTTTTTTCTCTCTCTCTCTAGGAGTGTTTATTTAAGGACAAACAATAGTCAGCGCACACGATTCTGTATTGCACAACCAAGCAGTTTTCAAATTTTAACACGTACACACACACACACACACACACACGTGTGTGCACTTTTATATAAAAATTCTACGACATCTTCCGTATCCATAGAACTTTTATGGACCCACTCGGCATTTGTTTTTATAAGTTAATTCACTTCAGATATGCACTCTTTATAGTGGGTTCCATGCCAGTGCTTTACAATAACCTTATTATTGATTCTATTCGACTAAACTGGAGAATTTGAAATTAGAACGCAAAGAGTGGGAACAGATGCCTAAAGATATTTCGTTCGTTGCTCTAACAATTCCATTACCCAACGAACTGCTATTTCATTCGGCGTATGCAGATATATATATATATATATATGCACAACACACACACACACATACACACACACACACACACACACACACACACACACACACACACACACACACACACACACACACACACAGTAGTCTAAGAATCCATAAGTCAAAAAAAAAAATTACACTCGTATATTTGTTAATAGAGTGGGTATATTAATGAAAGTATTTAGCCTGATAAATCTATTACAAACGATCTTGCCAATCAGTTTTGCACCGAACAGTAAGCTAATACTTTAATAATAACGATACATCGAACTAGCAGGAGAAAGGAGTGAAAAGGTAGGAGTCTGGCGCCTTCAAATAACCAGTGCTTCTGTTTGGCGGAGCTCGTTACTTCTGGATTCGGCTTTATTAATGAAATTGTTTTCCTCCATTTCCAGAATTATTTTGTCTAGTTCCTCTCTATAATTGGGGTTTGGGTCGACAGGTAATTCTTCATATGAAGTTTTGCCACTTAAAACTTCTTCACAAGCTGAAATATACTCACTTTTGTCCATAATTACGATATCAACAAATTTACACAAAACTGTCTGATTGAATATTCTTCTTTTTCCTTTTCTTTTTTCTTTCCTTTTTTTCCCCCCTTTTTTTTTCTTTTCCTTTTCGCCAGTTATAAAATTGAAACTTAAAGACTGATGATGTCATTCCGTCAACGTATGGACGCTGTTTGCTCTCGTTTATATTTTAGATTTGAATTTCTTTAATTTTGAATTTTTATCACTTTTTATTATGAACTCGACAAAAACAGACTTGCTGTCAAAATATCGTTCAACCAATAAAATATCTATTGCAATCGCATTGCCTTCTTCGTCTTGTCTATTATTATTATTATTATTATTATTATTATTATTATTATTATTATTATTATTATTATTATTATTATTATTGTTCAGTAATTTTATTTTTATAACGTGCTTTCACTTCACTACCGAGCGCAGCTCTGTGCGCCTTGGGTATGTGCTGTGGTTTGCTGTGATGCTCTGTGTTTTGCGTAGGATGTGTGCAGTGCCCAGTAGTGCAATTTTCTGTATGTTATATATATTTGTAAGTCCTGATGTTTTTGTTATGTATTTGTCTGAATATTTTTTTTATCATACCTAAGGCACCTACTAAGATAGGAATTGTTTCTGTTATTAGATTCCACATTCGAGTTACCTCTATTTCCAGGTCTTTGTATTTTGAAAGTTTTTTCTGTTAATATTATTATTATTATTATTATTATTATTATTATTATTATTAGTAGTAGTAGTAGTAGTAGTAGTAGTAGTAGTAGCTGGATCCGTGAAAACTTCACGGAAAATATTAAAAAGTGTAAGCATCTGTAAATAGTGACTTCATTTAATAACTATCGAATGATTATGTATACGCAGAACACTGGAAAATTCTATGAAATATAAAAAATGTAAGCATCTTTAAAAGTAACATCCAATTATAGTGTTGAAAAGTAAAAGTAACATCCAATATTGGCTGAGGACCCAGTATATAGAATACAGTAATAAATTATATTGTAGTAAAGTAAAAGTAACATCTAATATTTGGTGTGGTTATGTATCTGTCTACTCTGAAAATACTGATAAACATTTAAAAACACAAAACGAACGCCACCTTCCTTTCAGTCACCTCTCTCTCTCTCTCTCTCTCTCTCTCTCTCTATTTCTCTCTCTTTCTTTCTCTCTCTATCCCTCCTCTCTCTCGCTTTGCCACTCACTTCAACTATACCTCCTCTGCTTGACAACTTTTATTTCTCTTTTGCTTTCTACCTCAATAGTAGAAAAGTAACAGTAACATCCACAGTTATTTGCTGAGAGAGAGAGAGAGAGAGAGAGAGAGAGAGAGAGAGAAAGAGAGAGAAAGAGAGAGAAAGAGAGAGAGAAAGAGAGAGAAAGAGAGAGAGTGTGTGTTGTGTGTGAGAGAGAGAGAGAGAAGCAGACAGACAATAACTGTCAAATAGATAGATAGATAGATAGATAGATAGATAGATAGATAGGTAGATAGATAGGTAGGTAGGAAGGTAGGTAGGTAGGCAGGTAAGTAGATAGATAGATAGATAGATAGATAGATAGATAGATAAAACTGTATTTAAAACCTATATTTATGGTCTCCCTAAAATACACAAAAAGTTCGAAATATTTCCTCCAATGTGCCCAATTTGCAACAGATATAAATGTTGTACAGCCAAGATTTCGGAATGGCTGGATGGTTTTTTACTCCCTGTCGCAAAAAGATTAAGTTCCTATATTCGGGATTCTTTTGATTTTGTGTCTAAAATCAACATCTTTTTTAAGCACCGAAGTCATGTCGAAAACTGGTTTTTGGTAACCATGGATGTTTCTTCCTTATATCCCAATATTGACCACAAGGAGGGGATAGAACTATGCCTGAATGCCTTCGAAAGCGGTCAAACAAAAGTATTCCATCAAATTTTCTCCGTAGGTTATTGAAGTTTGTGTTACAAAGTAACACAATGAAGTTTGGGCAAAGATTTTACCACCATACGAGGGATTGCGCCATGGGTCCCCCCATGGCAGTTAATTTCGCTAATGTCTTCATGACGAAATTCGAGACACAGTTACTGAAGACATTCAAATCCCTACATGGTCATGAACCAATACTCTGGTTACGGTCCATTGATGACATCTGTTTTGTCTGGGAAGGATCACAAGATAGTTTAACTGACTTCTTGAATTTCTGTGACTGTTATGCTAAAAACTATAACTTTAAATCCAACATAAAATTTACGTCCAGTTTTTCAAAAACTAGCGTTGAATTTTTGGACACAAAATGATAATAATAATACGCTGCCTAGGATCAGGCATTGAATACCAACTCAGTGAAAAGGGATATATATCATACAAGTGCAACGAGCCTCAGAAGAATGTGTGGGAAGAGGGTCGAAAGCGTGACTCACTTGTTAGTGCTTGTGAAAGTTTTTTGCAGAAAGAGTACAAGTGCATACACGGCAAGGTAGCTCAAAACATTCACAGGCTACTATGCCGGAAGTATGGATACGAGGTAACGGGTGCTTGGTACCAACATACACCAGAAAAGGTAATGGACGAAAAGGGGAAGGCAAAAATCCTCTGGGAATTTGACTTCCAGACAAGATGTTAGAGTACCGAAGGTCGGACATAGTAACCTTTAAGAGGGAAAAACAAGAGTGCCTAATAATCGACGTGCAGTGCCCGGAGCTCAACATATTATCTTGAAAGAAAGAGAAAAGATTGATAAATATGGAGACCTGTGAATTGAGATTGCCATGATGTAGCAGCTACGAGAGTCAAACATAATGGTTGTCCCTGTTGCCATCGGAACATTAGAGTCAGTACCACCTGCCCAACCTGAAGAAACATCTGGAAACTTTAGAAATACCCTACAATCTAGGTGTATTGCAAAAATTGGCAATACTCGGAACTGCACGCACGCATATTGCGTAAAGTACTGTCTGTCTGAGGTCCTTGTTGTGACTTGACAGACAGTACAAATCCCGGTAGACACAATATCTTCAATCACCAACATCACAATATTGGATGCTGTGCGACGTCTTAAATAATAATAATAATAATTTCAAATTTTGGCAACGGCCAGCAATTTCAATGGGAGGGATAAGTCGATTACATCGAGCCCAATGTTCAACAGGTACTTATTTTATCGACCCCTTTTAGGGGCGATAAAATAATTACAGCTTTAGGACAGCTATAAATTGGAAGCAAAAATAAAAGAAAAATTCCTCAACGATTTCAAAGAGGTAACTCTTCTCTCTCTCTCCCTCCCTCCCTCTCTCTCCCTCCCTCCCTCTCTTTCCCCTTTTCTTTGCTATTCACAGTCTATTAACTGCCATTAATGGAAAACGTTTCTGTTTCACTTAGTAATAATTCTGCTACAGCTAAAAGAGATTCTCTAACAAAACTAACTTGTATTACTTCCAATTCGTCACAGCTGTGATAAACTTCGGTACGGTTGAATAAAATCTATAAGTATGAACTATTTCTTGCGTCAATTTCTTTCAACGCAGCTTTTCTTCCAATGCAGCCTTCTCGTCTTGCTACACGCGGTTTTATACCCGAACTTCATACCGATTACAGTTTCATTTATACCGCTACATTTAGTGACTTCACTAACTGCATACAACAATTACAGATTTCTTCTGACAGTACACAGCCCTTATGTACGAGTCAAGGAGAAAGAGAAGTTTTGATTTCTATTTTCAAGTAAATAAATCACCAAAATGATGAGACGTGATGCAGCATATTTAACCTTTTACTTTACGGTGTTTGCTCTACACGTCCACTTAGTCCTAGAAACAGCAGCCAAGTACCCCTCAAATTATCCTTCACTGCCTAAAAAAGAAAACGATACACTGAACAAAACAGTTTAAGATACACTATGGAAAATGACCATAGCCGCCGCTGGAATACCTTTAATCATAGGTCAAGTCAATCAGAGCTGACCTGGGTCTAAGCAACAAAATGAATAAAATTTAATATTTATCTCTCACATAAGTCAATTGTTAACCTTTTAACGAGGTGGTCAAATCGCAGTGTATCTGAAGAATGCTAAGTATTGCGGAACAGTTGCAACAGATTTGAACAAACAATTAATGGACTAGTAGCTCGCTACCTCATCCACTCGGACATTTTTGTCTTCTACCAGGAAATAAAGAACGAAAAAAAAAAAAAAGAAAGTGGATGAAAAATTCCCCATAAATATGGGGTAACCTTTCTTTTTTAAATACTCAGAGATCGGTAGATATTTGGTATTCTTACATTATTGCAGTTACTGTTATAAGAGCTAATAATTTAAGCCTGCGGCTGTCGTGATATCTTGTGAGATTGTTCATTAGGCGGAATTTACGGACACGGTATATATTTATCAAGCAGCGTTTTCAATCAATAAAAGTTATTGGTATTTTTGCCCGGAGGCGGTTTGGAAATGTTACAAAGTCCATAAAATGCAATAACTTTTTTCCAATAAATATGACCCAGAGGAACATTTGCTGAATCTATTATTATTTTGTTCAGCGATATGACAAACTGCCATTCTCAAGTAATGAAATATATATGTGTGTGTGTAAAAAATTATTAGACTTTAGAAGGTTGATTGAGCGACCATAGAAGTGTTTAGTTATTGTTCTGATTGTTTTACATTCTTCCGACGTCAATGTAATAAATAACTTACGTCTGAGTTCGTATTCTCACGATGTCAACATGCTTTTATCACGTCTCTAGAATCGACCAAATAAGTGTAATTATATTCTTCTTTTTCTTTTCTACTCTAGGCACAAGGCCCGAAATTTTTTGGGGAGAGGGGCCAGTCGATTAGATCAACCCCAGTATGCAACCGGTACTTAATATATTGACCCCAAAAGGATGAAAGCAAAGTCGACATCGGCGGAATTTGAACTCAGAACACAAAGACAGAAGTGTAATTATATAACACTGGTGTGTAATATAATTGGTTATAAAATTTATTTAAATTGGTTATAAAATTTCTATTGGTTCTATTGGTTATAAAATTTACTTCAAGTATTTGTCTTTATGGCAAAATCAGAAACTATTAACATGATATTTTGATTCTATTGAATTAATCTCACTAGCCTTGTGCTTAACTAAAGTAAATCACTGTATATCAAGCAGTATCATCAGTGGTACGTCAACACTCGCATTTCTATCGAGGATGGCCATGATTGACGTTGTTATTTGTGAGATTCTACGTGTCGGCAAATATCGAAACAAATGTTCCACAGAATTTAGCTATATCCTTCGAATTAAAATCCCTCCTGTGCAAATAAAATAAGAACAAGTTATAGACTGAAATATGGTCTCTCTCATGAAGAATAATTGCACTTGTGCTTATAAATGAGATCTTATGAGAAAAGCGAGTAGTATTAGGAAGTAGTGGCAAATGCAGACGTTTCTCGTTATATACGTCTCTAATATCTTTGAGAAAGGCATGATCATCGCACAGTCTTATTTCTTATTTCACAATAAATCTTTGGAGTTTAATGGATAGGGAGTATTTACTCCAGTATTCCTTGTTCTGAATGATATTGTCACTGAAAATGAATTTAATTATCCTTGATTGACAGATCAATACCATTGTACTCGATAAAATCTTTCTCTTAAAAAATTGCCTTTCAAAATCTGGAGTAGCAAATAGCAGCATTTATTTGTTCGGGAAGTGGATAGCAGAATCGGTAGAGCGTCGAAAAAAATTGTCTTGCGGTATTTGTCCTGACTCTTGAGATTCCTAGTTCAAATCCTACCGAAGTCGATTTTGCCTTTTATCATTTCCAAGTCGATAAAATATAGTACCAGTCAAGTACTGGAGTCAATGGCATCGATTTACTCACTTCCTTGAAAATTGTTGACCTTGTACCAAAACCAGCGAGCTGGCAGAATCGTTAACACACCGGACAAAATGCTTAGCGGCATTTCGTCCGTCTCTACGGTCTGTGTTCAAATTCTACCGAGGTCGACTTTGCTTTTCATCCTTTCAGAGTCGATAGAATAAGTACTGGGGTCGATGAAATCGACTTCCCCTCCCTGAAAATTGTTGGCTTTGTGCCAAAATGTGAAACCATTATTAAAGCATTGGAAGACAAAATATGTAGACCTCTGCAAAAAAAAAAAAGTCTTTCTACATTTAATGCTGTCTCTATGTTTTGAGCTCAATTCTCACTGTGGTCGACTTCTCCTTTCTTTGTCATAAAATAAGTTAGAGTCAAATACTGAGATTGATATTATAATTTGAAGCAAGGCGGCATTTCGTCCATCTCCACGTTCTGAGTTCCAATTCCGCTGAGGTCGACCTTGTCTTTCATCCTCTCAGAATCGATAAAATAAGTACCAGTTGAACACTGGGGTCGATGGAATCGACTTACTCATCCCCCCCCCTTGAAATTGCTGACCTTATGCCAACATTTGAAGTCGATATTACAATTTGAGGCTTTGTTCCTACGTTAAAAATCTTTGTAACTGCTCGATTTATAGCGAATTGGCATGGCTTGAAGTAGCTGTTATTTGATTTGCTTTAATATTTGTTTTCTCTAAAGTATGTTAGAACTTTTGTTTTCATTCTATTATTGCTATATCAAGAAAGAGATGGAGAAGTTGATATGCAGATATATTCTCTACTTACGCCAAGGAATTTTGTTATTTCTGTTGTAAAGTTCCCACTCAGTCGAACAGCAATATCGCCAGTGGTACGACAACACTTGTATTCTACAGAAGACAGGTATGAGCGACGATGTTCTCTGAGAGATTCTGAGCGTCGACAAACGTAAACTGTACAGCCTATTACAGAGAACTTTCAGCCTTCCGGAATAGGCTGGAATCAATGCCACTCCCATATATATATATATATATATATATATATATGTATATATATATGTATATATATATTCTATTCTACTCTGCTCTAGGCACAAGGCCCGAAATTTTTTGGTGGGTGGGCAGTCGATTAGATCGACTCCAGTACGCAACAGGTACTTAATTTATCGACCCCGAAAGGATATAAAGCAAAGTCGACCTCGGCGGAATTTGAACTCAGAACGTAAAGACAGACGAAATACCGCTAAGCATTTCGGCCGGCGTGCTAACCTTTCTGCCAGCTCACCGCGTTGCCTAGATACATATATTAAATAGGCACAATAGCGTTACCAGTCTGGCCAACATGACACGTGCGCAAACTGACAGAACTGTTCTAAACGCACTCGGCCATTGACCGAGCCCTACTGGTATAAATATATATATATATATATATATGACCTTTTCCAAGAACCATATATATATGTATATATATATATATATATATATATATATATATATATATATATATATATATATATATATATAATAGCGTGTAAATCTTGGGTTAGCATTTTACACGCTGTCATTTATAGTTTTATCAACTTCGAGTTCAACCGCTAAACATGCATTCACGTTTCTTGAAATTTCTAAATTCATATGACATAACACACACACACACACACATAATGTACGTATACATACATATATGTGTATGTATGTATGTATGTATATGCATATATACATACAAAAATACATATACATATATATAGATATATACATACATATATATATGTGTGTATATTTGTATGTGTGTGTGTGTGTGCATATATGTGTGTCCACACAAACGCACACACACATATGTGTTAGTGTGAGGAACAATATTAACTATTTTTGGTCAAGTAGAAAAACTTGGAATTGCTTTCTACCAAAAAGAAAAAAAAGAGAAAAAGAAATGCTTTTGTTGTTACACTTTAAAAAATGTTTAAAAAACATTGAAATTGATGTCGTCGCTAAACTTGTATTGTCAGCATTTTGTCACATGAAAACATCACAAGATGAACTTTAACTAAGCTTACGCGAAATAATCGTAAGAATTTTCCCAATGTCTACAGAATGCAGATGGTAAAACTTCTAATGTAAATTCTTTTATTTATCGCGAAAAAGGACAAAAAATTAGATAATTCTATTTTTTACTGAAGTAGTGTCATTTTAATTATTAGTGAGAACCTACCTAGTACCGTAATAATAACGTTTTCAAACCTAAGATATAGAATCGGTTTAAAATGATGTGGTTGTTAGTGCCACTGTTTAGTTATTGCTGTTTATCTTCAAGTCAGACGTGATCAAACAGTAACTGTGATCAAAAACATTGCAGTCGTGACTATCTCGTCTTTTTTCCAGAATGTATGTTTATGATTACATTATTCCATGTAATGATCTGACTGTCTGACTGTGGTGAAAGGAATGTGTGGATTAATAATGTTAACAATGAATCTTTCAAAGAATGTGAGAGTGTATAGGATGGTTTGTAGGTTTTACCATTTTGCTCAGCTACCAGATACTTGGAATTTAGTTTTTATGAGATACTGTTGTTATTGATTAACCCACGGCCAACTATGATTGAGCGTACGTGTGGTCAAAGGCGTTTCAGTCATGGCCATCACTTCTTTTTAAGGATTTGTATACGACTACGTAACCTGATGAGTCCTTTCTTTATTCAAGATAGTAGGGTGTTGGAAGGAAATTCGGCTGCTGTTTCAACCGAAATAGTCTAAAGTTTGTATGTTTATTTTCGTGTTATACTTATAGCAGTCTACCAGGGAAGCGCAGGGCTCAACAACTAATACAAGCAAAACAATCTTCGTTGATATTTCAACGATTAGGTATCTTTTAGACCTGCATTTTACATCATGGTTTCAACGGAGAGTAATAATCTAATGAAGTAGTATATGACCCTATCTATGAACCAGAAACTTATTGGAAAGAGGCTTGTACTTAGGATGCAAAAGTTTGTGAAGAGTATGGTATTGAAAAGGAAAAACTGCATTTTAAAAAAGATATAATGTTGATGAAAATCCATCTGTCGCTGCAGAGAAGGGTATGCGTGCTGCAAAAGCTATAGATCTTCAGGAAACAGTGACAAAGTGGTTGATTCATCAATGATCCTGTAATAATAATAATACCTGATGTGGGGAAACTGTTGTCACACTAGCTAGGCATAGGACATCTGTAATTTCAAAGCTAGTGACGGCTGGTTCTGGCAAATTAGAATTTGCGATGGATGGGTAATAAAATTATTTATGGTGAAACAGTTTGAGTTCTACCCAAGGATCTCGAACCAATCAAGAAGAGATTGAATGAGTTAATTATGAGTGAAGGCCTCGAAATTTTTTCCCAGTGTATAATGGGGATGAAACTGGGTTGTATTGGCGGTCACTAATCTTGATGTAATTTAAGTAAGAATCGTTTCTCGGTGTTTTGGTGCGCGAATGTAGACACAACGCACTTTTTAGAGTTAATAGTAATGGTGGAGAATTAGCATGTCGGCGAAGTTTTAAAGACATAATGCAATATCTATCTAACTGTTCATTATTACCATTCTAAATTAAGGCGTCGAGTTGTCAGAATTGTTAGCACGCTGAGCAAAATACTTAGCGGTATTTCGTCCGTCTTTACATTCTGAGTCCAAATTCCGCCAAGGTCGACTTTGCCTTTCATCCTTTTGGGGGTAGATAAAATAAGTACCGGTTGAGCATTAGGGTCGATATAAAATTACTTACCCCACTTCTTGCACTTGCTAGCCTTGTGCCAAAATTTGTAACCTTTATTACCATTCTAAGTACACATTTTTAATCATCTTTTCTTATTTATTCATACATTCATTCATTTAATAATGGATGCTTTTTGTTTTACATTTCATTCCAGTAGTGTTTAAATACAAGGAAGGTGCCCTCAAACTTTCTGCTTATACTGGACAACGCACAGATTCGTCCAGATAGATAATCAATAGATTTTCAGTTAAGATGGTTAAAAAGGCGCATGTTTTTGCCACCCAGCGTTGTCTCTACGATGTAACTTATGCATCAAGGCTGACGTAGGGTTTAATGACAATAATAACAATACACAAAAAATGATGGAACAGTTATAAACACCTTGAATTGCATTTTCCCTGACCAGTGACGATGAACCTTGTTTTCATAAAACCTGTTCTGATTTTTTATGTCAACTACTTGTAGGCGCTCGTAACACGCAGGCCTGTCTTATCAGTATTACAGGACCCGGGCAAATCAATGCACTGGGGTCCCTACATTTATTTATTTACCACAAGTCACAATATGCTTAACTTCGCAGTATAACCCTTCCTTAAGAAGCACTGGTGACACATGAATCATTGATAAAGCTTTCTGGTTATTGGTTCCGTTCGTATCTCATCAAGTCAACGAAAGAACTTCTACGTCGCTCAACCTGGTTGAAACAATAGTAGCCAAATCTCTCTCGAAACAGACTATCGACTTAGATAATATTATTCTGTGCTTACTGTATATAGAAAATAGACGGGATGGTCATGACTTGAATGCTTTTGATAAAAAGTCTGCTCATTCAGGGCTAATTTAGGTCTACACAGCAATGTCTATCTCTCTCCTCTCTTGGATCAGGCCGCTTCATCGCAGCCGGTGTTGACAGAGCTTTCTTCCATATTCTATCTACTGTGATGTACATCAGTGTTCAGCCTTCCAACATTCCCTTTTCTGCACATTAATGATTTTCCTCTGTTGTTTCTAGCTAGACATTCTTCTGCGTAGATGATACTATTATTCATTTATTGATACCATTATTCATTCTTAATCTCTCACACACAGGCATTATTCTCTTTATTCTCAAACGATCTTCTACTGATTTGATGAACAGACTCCAAAAACTCCATCTAACCTAAGTCGTAATAACCAATTCATTTATACAAAACTAAAACAGTTTCTACACACATCAAGGATCTTCACTGTCACGCACAAACAACACAGATTTCAAAAACCCTTAAATACCCCACAACTTCTCTGCATTGTTCCACTTACTTGTATCATTTCCCAAGAATGTGACGACTCCCTTGCAACAACAGCAGTAACAGCAACAACAACAACAACAACAACAACAACAGTATCAGTAGTCATAAACACACAAATAAAATAAAGCTGTTGTCATTTTCTAACTTCCCACCGTTCATATCTTTTCAATCTTCTCTTCATTCATTCTCCTTTATTTTTCTCTTTCTACTCTTTCCGCCATTTCGTAAGTATTTATACAGCACGTTTTTTTTTTCACTTTTGCATGTGTATTATTTCTCATCTTCATATATACAAAATATAGATATAGAATAAACAAATCATTTTCTCTTCACCTCTCACTCTCTCTCTCGTGCTCCGTTTATATATATATATATATATATATATATATATATATATATATATATATATATATATATATATATATATATATATATATATATATATATATATATATATATATATATATATATATGTATATATATATATATATATATATATATATATATATATATATGTATGTATATATACATACATTATTAAAAAAAAGGGACCACTCCGTCGGTTTCGACGACGAGGGTCCCAGCTGATACGATCAACGGAACAGCTTGCTCGTGAAATTAACGTGCAACTGGCTGAGCACTCCACAGACACATGTACCCTTAATGTGATTCTCAGGGAGATTCAGCGTGACACAGAATGTGACAAGGCTGGCCCTTTGAAATACAGGCACTACTTATTTTTGCCAGCTGAGTGGACTGGAGCAACGGGAAATAAAGTGTCTTGCTCAAGGACACAACGCATCGCTGGGAACTCAAGACCTTAGGATCGTGAGCCGAATGCTCTAACCACTAAGCCATGCACCTTCACTATATATATATGCCAGTGTTAGAATGATGGCAGCTGATGAAGGAAATGTTCTCTATGTGGTCTGTGTGTTTTCTGTACTCTGTTTATCATTTTGTCTACGTTTTGTTTTCAATGTCCTGTATCCAGATACGCATCTATATATACAGGTAGATGTAGGTATGTACATACATGTACGTATATATGCATATACTCATTTATTATTTATATTATATATATGTATATATAATACATACATACATATATATATATATATATATATATATATATATATATATATATATATATATATATATATATATATATATAATACATATATATATATATATATATATATATATAATACATATATATATATATATATATATATATATATATAAAATACATATATATATATATATATATATATATATATAATACATATATATATATATATATATAATACATATATATATATATATATATATAATACATACATATATATATATATATATATATATATATATATACATACACACGCGCATATGTCGGTGTGTATACGCGCGCGCGCACACACAAAACACAGATATACACATACATACACGAGTATGCAGGCATACATATATACAAACATGCAAACATACACCCTCACATCCCCCCACATACTTTCTCTGTTTACGAACGTCTTTTCACTAGCATCGGTGTCTTCCTTTTCTTTCCAATATTCTTATGTATGCTTATTCTATTGTCTAAACACAAAATAAACAATATTATGTTATTATTACTCGCACTCCTTTTATTTTAAGACTAGCAGAGATACCCGGCGTTGTTCGGGATTAAAATGGCATAGTTGTTTTTATTCTTTTACTTCTTTCAGTCATTTGACTGTGGCCATGCCGGAACACCGCCTTTAGTCGAACAAACCGACCCCATCGGTTGTCAGGCAATGGTGGGGGTATAAACACACACACGCACACAGATATACACCTATATACGACGGGCTTCTTTCAGTTTCCGTCAACCAAATCCACTCACAAGTTTTTAGTCGGTTGAGGCTATTGTGTGTGTATATATATATATATATATATATATATATATATATATAAATAAAAAGGGTAGCAAAACTATATACCAGTGGCTTAGCATGTAAAAAAAAGTCAATAGACAACATATTCCATATAAAGTATAAGACAAATTACCCATAACAGGTAACTTCTACATGCTAGAAGGCAGTCATAAACGACCGAGAACTACAAAGTAAAACATTTCAAAGAGAAGAGAAAATAAAAACTTTTACCTTATTTCTAATGGTTAGACCTATAGGTTTCTGATTTTTTAGTAAATAAAGTAATTTACTAGGCAAATCGTCTTCAGTAACCAGCCGTCAAGAAATTAACGTATATTTACAAGACATAAGGCCATAAGCACGTCTTCCCAAATATACATTCTACTTTTCCCATAATCCACTGCACAGACGCAGTTTCCGTCGGCAGAAAATGAAAAAATGCCGAAACGAACTTTGAAATGCTAATATTAAATACTTGAGTATATATATAAATAAAAATAAAAGTGGATTATACTTTATATGGAATATGTTGTCTATTGACTTTTTTACATGCTTGGCCACTGGTAGTATAACTCTATATAGTTTTGCTACACTTTTTATACCTCGTATAGAGGTAGGAGTAAAGTGCTTAAGGGCAAATTTGCTGACGATCTTATGAAACGTCGCTCAACTTCTGGGATAAAAAGGTCACAGTTCCTAACGCAATGGCAGAAGCAGCTGATAAAAGTTCCAACGGGATCTGGTCAAACAGGAATGAACGTGAACTTCAGAAGGTATGATTTATCCTATGTTTAAATGTTACAACATCTATGATACCTTGACTCTAGGGCACCATGATCCTCCAGGAAAATGCAAGTTAAAATACAAACAGTAGCACATAACATGGCAGCAGAAAGCTCTCGGAAGTCATGACTTGGATGCGGTTTGGCTTCCTTAGAATGCAAGCAGTTAAGGACCTAAACACATGCATGAGAGGAGCTTCTTTTCCGAAAATCATATGCAGTTCAGTTCTCCTTGGGGTTTCTCACTACCTTCTAACAATTAAATAACCAGCTAACTCAAATCTACGAGTAAACCTGTACATGGTCACTTAACCTGACAGTACACCATACTGGCTTGTCTAAATAAAATGGATACATTGGATAATGTAGACTGGAATGTACTCTCCCTACAAAAACAAAAAAAAAAAAGGAATAACTATTTACTCATAGTCCTGTTCAACGAGTGCCGAAGCATCAGCAACAACAACAAAAACTAGTCTACATAGTCTACGTTGTTGCACAACTTGGAAGAAGAAGTACCCAAATTTTCCTTAAATCACCTCCGCCATCTTCACCAAGACACGATTGTTTCAAAAAGAAGTGCGATGAATGTAGGTGGAATCTCTTTATTGGTTTATTAAATTAAGTTTGGCTTGGGGTTAAACAACAAAAACTAATTTCTGTTTTTGAATATCTGATTTCTTTTTGAAATAACGCTAATTCTAAGGTGGGGGAGGTCACTGTATCAATGAAATTCCGTTTACTATATTGCTGATATGCATTTTATCCATAGGGATAAAATTCAAAAATACGGTGCTCTTGATAAAACTCGAACTCAGATATAATAGGCAGTGAATTGTTGTGGATATTGATGGCTTCTTAATTTTTGTGTAGGTGTGAGATGGAGAGAGCAAAAAAAGTGTGAGTACTGGATAATAAGATGGAAGGTTGTTCGTTTGAATCCTATCAACTGTACTGCTTTGTGGCTGCAGTTAAGAATGACCTTCAGATCTAAATTGTTGTTTAGCTCCAGGTGGGGCCCGATTGAGAAGAATAGGCATCAAAGATGTTATATCCCGTTTGATTTTTCTAAGACGACAGGAAGTAATTTGAGGAAAATTTGGTTGCTATTTCTAGCAGGTTGAGCAACAGTGCAGAGAAGTGTCTCTCTCTCTCTTCGTCTTTTAAAAGCTTTTCTGGCTTTCTAGAGCTTAAATAGAAAATAAAATTACTGGTATGTTTTGTATGCAAAGTTAAACAAACATTTTAAAGTTGAAAATTAGGAGGGAAAGCATATAGAAAACTACTGCATATTTTGTTTTATTAATCATACTCATGTATAACAAAATTATAAATAACATATTTCTCAAGACACCCAATTATAAATATAGATTTTCTTAACCTTTAAATTATAATTTTAAAAATCTGCTATACATTTAGCTTCCCTGAGTTTCCAAGCGTGACCAGCTGAGATTATGGATATTATCCAACAATCTTGTTCTTGGTCTACTCCTAGGTCTCCTGGCGGTAGACTCGGCTTGAAGAAGAATCCGTGTCGTGCGATTCTTTCCTGTGCCATTCTAATCACAAGTCCGTAGCATCGAAGCTGTAACCTCTGAATGCACAGAGGTAGCGGCTCAACCTGAAAAGACTCCCTGATTTTTGAGTTGTGCACCTTGTCGAATAATGTTATTCCATGGATCCTTCGGAGGAACCTCATTTCGGCCACTTCTTTCAAAACAGAAGTAGCGCTATAGAACGGACGAGTGATTCGATGATAGCACTAAATTCAAATCGCATTGCGAAAAACGTTGCCTAAGGTTAAAAAAGGGGTTGGTGAGAAAAGTTTGTGATCAATGGTGCTTAGGTCAGTTGGAAAGATGATGTTTCTTTCCATTATTCATGCTCTGTCATATGGAGTTGCTACAGTAAGCCGAAATTGGAATGTCATTAATGTGTCATGTTAGAATTTTGAGACTTAATAATAGGCTTCAATATAATGATTGTGATATCAGTTAATTTCCTAAGCTTAAAGAAATTGTATGTGTAAAAATTCTGGTCATGTCTTTATAAACAGCATCATTTGAAAAGCACTTGGGTCGCATTTCCAGTCCTCAATGCCTCTTCTAGAGCCTTAACTAGGTCCCTTTCTATTCTAGCCTTCTTACTTGCAAGCTGTTTGCTAAACCTAACAGACTCAAACTTTCAAGGGCATGCCATCATTTGTTGTTGATAATGGATCCGGTCAATGCCCTTATTACTAATTGCCTAATCCGGCTCCTGTACTCCTCACAGTCCAAAAGTGACTTGTTGAGTTTCTACTAGCCGGGACCCTGTCTACAAACTCTATCTAAGTCAAGTCTACAGGTCACAAATTTGTGATCACTAGCTGACGTAGTGAAATTGTGGATACTTAGCTAAGTCTTTATCTTTGCGCCTAACAATAATCCTATCTAAGCAAGACCACGAAGACCCATCGCTATTAGACCATGTCCACAATGGAGCGTTTGGGAATTCTAGTCAATACCGATCTGCCAGCTGAAAACGACCGAGCAGATCGATGAGGCATGAGTTACCCCTCCTATCTGGATTCGAGCCAACACAATCTACGCGTGCATCGCAAATTGTGTTAAACTCTCCTAACAACACTAAAGTATGTGACGTTCCTAGAAAATTCTCTAGGCTTCGAAAAAAGTTTGACTGTCCAGTTCTACAGGAGTATAGACAGCCACCAACCTGAAGGTCTTACCACTGCCGTGTGTCACATTAACGACGACCAGTCTACCCTCCGAGTCGACAAAGATTGTTCTTAACTGTAGTTTCAAATCCTTCCTGACTAGAACAGCGACACCTCCCCCACCTCCAGGCTGGTATGGAGGAATAATTTTCTCGTAGCCGTTTAAGAGGAGGAAAGCCCCGCAGTCCACTCAGTCTGATTTCTGTGGTAACTATCACATCTAATCTAAGCGACCTGAGGTCATTAAGGAGGCCTCCTTGCTTCCAATCTTCCCCCAGGCCGCGTATATTTATACAACCTACGTGGAGTGCAAACATAAAAGGAACTTACATTTTGTTTAGATGGGATGGTAATCCCATCTTATCCTTCATTCCGGGGCTTGTGGGTTCTCCTTAATAAGGCCCTCAAAAATTTGAGGAGAAAAATCTTTCCTCAGAGGGCCTATGTCTTTGGGGAATTCATTTTTAAGAATTCTGTAATTTAAACTGTCTATATGGAATATTTTCACATTTTCTGGGTTTTGTAAATATTTTTGTATGATTCCGCCGTGGGAATTTTCTGTAGTTTGTGTATAAGTTTATTATTGTCGGCATTCACAGCCATAATATTGTTGTCTGGTTTTGTGGGGAAGGAGGAGGATGTGTGTGTGTCTTGTGTGCAAGTCAAGAGGTTTTTTTTACGTGCTGGTGCTGGTAGGGGTGGGTTGGGAATTTTCCCTTTTTTTTGGGGGGGGGGGGGGGTAGGGGTAGTCCATTCCATGTCCTCTACAGTATCTTCCTTCTTGGCTTCAACCTCTAGTGTCTCTGCTTTCACTTCTGATGTAGGGCTGCCTCGGCTGTTGTTGAGGGTGCAGTATCTTTTCCACGAGGCGGGGGAGCCGAAACTTTCTAGGTTGGGGAGCCGAATCTTTCTAGGTGGAAGGCTTGCCATCTGCTCTTATGTGGCCTTTTTTGACTACATGTGGGCCTCCTCCCTTCGACCATCACCCGAAGCTTGGTTTCCTCCCCCACCTGTATAGTCTCCACAATTTGCTTTATGTCAGCAGGGGCCGCTTGTATCAACATCTCAAGCCCTTGTCCTAGCCAGTTTTGCTCCTCTATTTTGGTTGCCTGGAGGATGGAAATTTTATCCTCCAGGCCCATCATAAGTGCCGCCACCAACCAGGCAACGTCCACCTTTGGAGGGATTTCTCTTACTCTTATCATGGAAGTGCGTCTTCCAAGATATGTAGGTAGAAGGACCACCTCTGTAGATTTCAGGGAGGCTGTGGAATGTTGCTTGGCCTTTTCCTCGGTTCTGAACCTCACTTCGATGGTTGCATATCTCTTGCCCCTGGCCAAGTAGGCGACATCTTGCCATACCGGCAAGCGACCTGATAATTTCCTCCTTCACATAAGGGGGGAAAAAAGTTCAAAATTTTACCAAACGCAGTGAAACAAGATGTTTTAAAAAACACACAACAAATGGAATAACAGCAACAATTAAATTAACAATAACCAGCAACTTGCAATATAAAACGCCTAACACAGCGGAGAAATTATAAATTCCAGGATCACGGTTCAAGTTGATTTTTATATCCATAACCTCCACGAGATGCACATGCATTTCGGTTTTCATGACAATTGTTTGCGACTGCTACCCACGGCATTCAACGCAGCTGCGTTTTGGCGTCTCGTTTCAGGGAAAGTTGAAAGGTTACCTGCAGTTTGGGCCTCAGCCATAAACCAGCATGTCTTGGAATATTTACACTTACACCCCCGAAATAAATTTTCAGAATTTACCATATAAAAATGACACTTGAAAAAATCGCATTTCTTTTGCGGTTCAGTGTAGATACTAATTTGACATTAACGGGCATGTGTATAATGGTGACTTTCGATTGGCTGAAATTACCCAGAATCGAAAACTTTAAAAGTTATTAACTTTTTATTAATGGCAAAAGTATGTTTCATTTTCATAATTAGCATACAAAACTAAATTGGCATAACTAAACTTGAAGGCAATTGGAACAAAATTGAAAAAAATACGAAGTCTGTAACAGCAACTGAAAAAATCCTAAGAACAGTAGATGGTATTGTGAATACTTTCTGGCAAATATTCGGCAAAGTTCCATTGAAGATTGTTGGTTGAAGAGACGAGACGAACTATGTGGAAATTGATCTCTATATAGTGACGAATCATTCCGGTTGCAATTGTATCATTGAGAACACGATAGGACAGGATAACGGGGAGTGGCTAAGTGAAGAAAGAGAATGAGTCAGAGTAAAACTTGATATAATTTTTGAAGTTGTCTGCAAAACAAGAAAAATTACCAAAGAAATATTTCTAAAGCAATAAAGACGGAAAGAAGTAGATAACACTTGTAGAAGTAGATAACGTTTGTAGAAGTAGATAACACTATTTGATTCTACTTTGGAATACACTTTAAACCAATTCAGGTTATGCGACATTTCATTCACTGTACTCAGAGTGGTACACAGGACAGTTTCATTTAAAGCCGTTTATTAGTTGAGGTGCACTTTTACATAATTCTGGTGTCCACGCGTGTCTCATCATGTGCTTTCGAGTAGAAAATTCGATCTTTCTTATGGAAGCAGACCCTTAATGGCCCACATACAGCTTCATGAAATTTCTAATTGAACTTTGTTTGGCACTGCTATGTAATGTCAACAGTATTAACTTGCTGTACATTCATGGTTGAGATGGGGGTAAATGTACCGTAAACTCGGTCATTGACTGAGGACTTTTAAAAAGCAGCAGCTCTCACTTTGGGTATAACTTGAAAGAGATGCACACATTGAAATATAATTAACTGGGGGAGAAAATGTACTTATAACACTGTAATAACATCTCTCTTTCCATGACATTGTCTAAAGGCTTCCTGCGTCATTGAAAGTTATGTTTATAGCGTTCTAAATAAAGTTACTTACTTGCGCGCGCGCGCACGCACACGCATACATACACGCATACACACACACTTGCACGCGCGCACGCGCACGCACACGCACACGCACACACATACGCACACACATACACACACACACTCATATATTTGTTTGTATAACCACCCTATTTATGACGCTTATATGACATATTTTAAACGCTATTATTAAGTACAGTTCAAAGAAGCGAAACTGTATTTCCTGTTACAAAATGATAGATAAGGAAAATAAAGAAGGAATGAAAGAAAGAAATAAAGAGCGGAAAAGAGCTAGCGAAAGAAGCAAAAGCTAAGTCGGGGATATGTAGAATAAAATGCTATTTGATACCAACACAGAAAGGCGGAGATACACAATCAGCAGACTTAAGTCTACTTGACTGTGTGCTTATTTTGGCTCTTCGCTCTTATATGAAATTGAATGTCAAAATTGGTAAAGAGAAAAAATATCGACACACTTATTTTGTTCTAAAAAATATAGAATTTTTTCTAAAAGTATATACATATACGTATATATAGGCGCAGGAGTGGCTGTGTGGTAAGTAGCTTGCTTACCAACCACATGGTTCTGGGTTCAGTCCCACTGCGTGGCACCTTGGGCAAGTGTCTTCTACTATAGCCTCGGGCCGACCAAAGCCTTGTGAGTGGATTTGGTAGACGGAAACTGAAAGAAGCCCGTCGTATATATGTATATATATGTATGTGTGTGCATATGTTTGCGTGTCTGTGTTTGTCGTCCCCCCCCCCCCCACCAACATCGCTTGACAACCGATGCTGGTGTGTTTACGTCTCCGTAACTTAGCGGTTCGGCAAAAAGAGACCGATAGAATAAGTACTAGGCTTACAAAGAATAAGTCCTGGGGTCGATTTTCTCCGACTAATGGCGGTGCTCCAGCATGGCCGCAGTCAAATGACTGAAACAAGTAAAAGAGTAAAAGAGTATATGCTCATGTACACACACTCACATATATGTATACAAAGAGAATATAATACCTGTGAATACGCATTACATACATACATATGCAACGGAATACATATACAGCGGAATTAACATTCACCCTGAAACCAATTCCATAAGCCAATAATATCTAAGATAGATTTATATCATCTACACTCGTAAAAGCACCAGAAAAGCTCATAGACAGATTTGCACTAAAATGTGTGCATGCATATTTATATTCTAAATAGCCCCAATTCATTATTGGAATTCAACTGAAGAACTTGTTTTCATACAGCTGTCAAGAGAAAATCATATTGGCAGACAAATCACTCTCTAAATTATTTACTACTGGATCGAGTTGTAAGGAAAACACGAGAATTAAAATTATGAAAATCTGTTTCTTTTTATAAACAACTAAGTAATCATGAAGGCACAGCACATACCCAAGATTCAAAAATCACATTGAGTGAACGAAAGTGAGAGAGCGAGAGGGGATGGGGAGAGAGCATCTACGTCGTAACTCGACTAGCTAGAAGTATCAGCTATATCTCTCTCAAATCGTGTTGGGGAATGTTGTCTGGAATAAAATATGCCTGTAAAGACTAGATGATCACGGCTAGAAATGTGCTTGATCATAAAATTACTTTCTCACGGCTGTCCTAGAAATAAATAACCACACACACACACACACACACACACACACACAAAATGATTAGATTCTGATTGTTGAATAAAACCTTGAGTCAACATTCCAGTGCAATAAATTAATAAACTCCGGCGAATGACGGCCAAGATTTCTACGTGCAAGAAAACAGCGGTAACATACACCAACGATTACTACTTCATTTAAGATAAAACCATCAAGTTGTAAAAAGGATGATCAAAGAAAAATCAATGTTCCAAACAAACAGTAAGGAAGTACAAAGCATATTCTTTTACTTCTTTCAGTCTGGAGCACCGCCTTTAGTCGAGGAAATCGACCCCAGGACTTATTCTTTGTAAGCCTAGTACTTATTCAATCAGTTTCTTTTGCTGAACCAATAACATGACGATAGGAAATCAGCTTAAGTGTTGAATCTACTTAAGATCTTCATTTCATTTTCAGATTGATAATTCGTGGATAGTACCATATAATCCCTGCTTGACGTTGAAATACAACGCTCACATCAACGTAGAAGTCGTGCACTCCGCCCAGGCAGTTAAGTATTTATACAAATACATAACGAAAGGTCAAGATAGAGTCATCTTTACTACTGATGGTGGTCAGCTAGTCATAGTCATTAATGAAATTGAAAACTTCGTGAATGCTCGATACATTTCTGCAAGCGAGGCATTTTGGAAGTTGTATGGATTCTTCATACACCAACGGCATCCTACAGTTGAGAAGCTTCCTTGTCATTTGCCTGGCGAGCAGTTGGCACTATTTGACGATGATTCTGTGAACCAGGCTGTGCAAAAAGGACCACCGACAACAAAATTGATGGCTTTCTTTGATGCCAACAGACAAGATGAAAAGGCTTGATAGATATTATACCAAGACTTCCCGAAGTTCAACATATGGAACAGTAAAAATAAGTCTTGGCAAGGAGAAAGCGAAGCAAGGGAGATGATGCAGATGTGAAGACTGATACCATTGGATGAATCCCAACCATTTCATTAAGCGCACACCAGTCTGAACTCTTTCATCTCCGAATATTACTTCACAATGTGACAGGTGCAACTAGCTGTCAACTCTGCACATCAGAATGTTCTAATATCCTTTTTTCTAGTAATCAATTATTAAATGAGAGGGGTGAAAAATTCTCGGCTTGCCTACACACTCCTAAATATCTATTCCATAAATATCATTAATCATTCTTTATTTATTAATATCACTAATTGTTAGGTTCCTTATTAACCATAAATATTTTTACTAAATTTGAAACTGAATTAATTAGATCCTTATTAGAACCAGCATTCATATCTATAATCTTATACAACAAAAATATGATACCTTGCCTAAATATACTTATTTCTAACATATACATAATATATATAACTGATTATATTCCAACAATCAGTTTTATTTCTTTCATAATATAGAAAAATAACATTGCTTTACCTATAAATTCCTAGCATATTTCTTTCTTATTTTTACAGAGTAAATTAAATTATAATTCATATTTGCTAAATTATATTTAACTATCAATACTTGGTTTAACTACTAAATAGTTCTAGTCTACCTTAGCAAAAATTCGATCATAAATACAAACACTGCGTTTTTCTTCATATAACGTAATACGCTTGTAGGCGTGACGTAAATTGAAACAGATTCTGTCATTGTTCTATTTACGGTTCTCCGCAAGCCAAGGGGTTCAACACCAGTGACTTCCCTTGGCGAACATTCTAGAATGCTCCTGGACTGTTCCTTTTAGTAATGGAACGTTCTAGAAGGGTTTTGTTCGCTAGAGGAAGCCAGCAACCTTTCAGCCTATATATGGGGCAGAGAAATCCGTTTTTTCTCTTTTTGCTACGCCGAATCCGACCTGTCCACATCCTTTTTATGGAGAGCAACTATATTCGTCTACACGTGGACTAAGCTAAGAAAATGGTCTCTAGCAGCATCCGTGCGTCTCAAGCCCTTTATGTTACACGACATGCGTACAGATTTCTCTAGCGCCGCTAATGAACCATTTGCGGTACGAATATATATGATTTAACTTCTTAAACTTGTTAGTAATCGTCTGCATCCTTTTAAGAAATATGTTAACCGTTGCAGTATAAGTTCATAAAGCCCTGATGAGATTATGCCCCATATAGTTAAAAATGATGACCAATAATTCGCATATGACCCTCCCCAAATGTTTAGAATTACGAATCACCTAAGGGCATGAATCAAAACATATACGTAGGTTTTTGGCATCTGTCATTTCTTTTAGAGCTTTATAATTTATAATTTATTTGTATTGATTTTATAAAAAACTTTCAGCCTCATTATATCATGCAAATAAATTATTTATACATCAATAATTCTCTATTTTCTTTCTTTCTTTCATTATTAACAATATGTATTACTATAATAATCCCTAACATATCATCGAGACTTTCTTTTTATATGAGAGTGATTAACCAGTGAAACATTTGGATTATTTAATCCCTAATGAGGACCTGACATCTCCGAATTGACTATATATATATATATATATATATATATATATATATATATATATATATATATATATATATATATATATATATATACATATATATACATAAAATAAAAAAAAACGAACAAACACAAGAAAAAGACAACAACGTGAGGATGTGGTACATGCAAAGTATTAGCAGATGATGCTTAGGGAAGGAAAGGAAGGTAGTTTTAGGTTTCGAGCAAAGCTCTTCGTCAGGAACAGGAGACGGAGGAAGGACCAAGGGAAAAAGAAGACGGAAAAAAATCGCCAACGAACCACATGTGGTTACATTTTGAAATATATATATATATATATATATATATATATATATATATATATATATATATATATATATATATATATATATATAGTCTCTTCGAAAATTTCACTGATTAATCACTATCATATAAGAAGAAAGTCTCGACGATATGTTAGGGATTATTATAGTAATACATATTGTTAATAATTTGAGGTGACTTTCTACTCTATACTGTTTTCTTCCTCCATCCTTCTCTAATTCCCTTTTTCTCATTGTCCCTCCTTCACCGTTTTCTATCTGTCTCTCTCTTCCTCCCCTCTTTCTCTTTTTCTCTCTCTCTTTCTCGTTGCTCTCACGTGACTATCGTCCATCTTTCTTTTCCTCACGAGACCATCTTCCGTTTCCTGCACGGACGTTTAAAAGAGCGGACGTGTTTTCTCTCTCTCTTCTATCTTTTTTTCATTTCAAAAAAATGTTTCTCCCAGCGCTCACTATTTTCCTCTCGTTCTGGTCTAACGATCTTCCATGTTTGTTTTCGTTCGGTTTCCTTGTATGTCTCCACTGTCATTTTTTGTTCCCAACTTTGACCCTCTGTAAGTCCTAAATTTTATTTTAGAATTTATGGGAGCAACTGTCTTTGAAGAGTCATATTATCGTTGAATGCTCGAAATGAGGAGTAGATAGACAGCTGACAACTGATGAAGGGTCCTTTCTCTGTGTTTACTTGTCCTGTTTTCCATTTTTTCTCGTTGGTGACGTCTTGTACCCATATGTGTGTGCTTGTATTGAACTGAAATTTGCAGGCCGCCCAACACAACACAATGCAAAAAACATTAAAAGAAAGAAAGTAATACCTCGGTTAGCACTCTAGAACGTTCCTAAAACTTCAAAGTTAAACCAAATCGCATAGAACAGTGTCATTATAACATAGTATAAACAGAGATACGAGTTTGAAGGTCTATTTTTTAATCAGTGATAAAATTGTACAAGAGTGATAGATTCCGCCAAAACACTTAATCAATTCAGTGACATGCAGTTGTATGTTCCAAACACTTTAGATAAGTCCTCACAATATGGATGTTACAGATTACTATCTAAAATTATAATAATTCTTTCTACAATAGGCACAAGGCTGGAAATTTTAGCTGGGGGGGGGGATGGTCAATTACATCGACCCCGCTGCTCAACTGGTACTTATTTTATCGATGTCGAAAGGATGAAAAACAGAGTCACCCGCGATGGAATTTGAAATAAGACCACGAGGTCAGAAGGGATGCTACCGAGCATTTTGTCCGGCGTGATAAATAATTCTGCCCGCTAGCCGCCTCTAAATCTTTAATCATGAATATACACAATACGCATAATACGTTATGTATATTTGTATTTATGCGGGTTTTTTTTCTTTTTGTGCGACTAACACTTGACTATTTGAAGTAGAAGTAAAAGAGACAAAAGAAAGTGAACGACGGTGAAAAAAGAGAAGATATCACATGCTCTCGAATATTAACACATACATGCTAAATCAAGCATATATGTATATATATATATATATATATATATATATATATATATATATATATATATATATATATATATATATATATATATACATATATATATATATGTGTGTGTGTGTGTGTGTGTGTGTGTGTGTGTGTGTATACAGAGAAAGAGAGAGAGAGAGAGAGAGGGAGAAAGAGGGAGAAAGAGAGAAAGAGGGGTGAGAGAAAGAGAAAGACACACACATATGCATACATACACGCACACATACACGCACACACAAATATATATATATATATATATATATATATATATATATATATATATATATATATATATATATATATATATATATATATATATATATATATATATATATATATATATATATATATATATATATATATATATATATATATATATGTTTTGTTCGAAAGGTAACCACTCCTGAAGAAGTGCCAAACGTCTAAATCCAATGGACCAGTCACTGGATAAGTTTGGCACAGAAATGTTAACATAGAGTGGTGAATAAATCGATATATCGAATTTGAAGTCTCTGTCTCTTTTGAATATGAAAATTTAAAAGTTTAAAAACTTTATGATATAAATATAAACTGTGAGAACGACCCTTAAGGAATCTAATTAATGATCTCCTAAGGTAAGTTCTTATGCTATATTGGTAACGGTTGCTACATCCTCTGGGAAAAAAATTATTATATATATATATATATATATATATATAATTACGTCACAAGTGATTATGACGTAACAATAGATTCTGAATGTTTTCCACTCAACTTTTGGTGTCTTCGATATTTACGCTACAAAGAAAATCTATTTTAGATCAAATACGCATACGAAATACACATGCGCAAATACACACACAGACACAGTTGAAGTTTTTCTTTTAGAGTTTACACAGCGTATAGCCGCCTCCATTATTCTATAATTTTCACATTAGCATTTTGCTAAATCATCCATAAATTCATATAGTAAATATATATACTGATAATCGGGATTTAGCTTAGCCGTCCAGCGACGTAGTAGTCACTACTGATAAATTTGTAATTTTCAAACGAAAACCTCGCTCGCTGTGGAACGGTTATCCCCGCTAAGAGCGTATATAAAATGTGATTACTGCGGCTGTAAAGGCTTTTTAGCTCTTATTTCTAGCAATGTAGGTGTTACCCTACACTCACAGTCACGACTAGTGAGAATTGAATTTTTCCCTTTTGGTTTTATATTGTATATAGCCGCTATTATTATTATTATTATTATTATTATTATTATTATTATTATTATTATATATATATATATATATATATATATATATATATATATATATATAACATAATGAAGGCGGCTATAAGCAATATAAAACCAAAAGGGGAAAATTCAATTGTCACTAGTCGTTACCGTGGGTGCAGGGTAACACCTACATTGCTGGAAATAAGAGCTAAAAAGCCTTTATAGCCTCAGTAATCACATTTTATATACACTGACAGGGGAGATAACCGCCCCACAGCGAGCGAGATCGTTTGAAAATTACAAACTAACGTTATTGATTACGTGACTAATTTAAAGCATTCTGCTCGTTTTTCTTTGTTTTGTGTGTCTTTGCTGTGAGGTGAACGACTTGAACTGGTAAAGGAACACGGAGTGTGAAGTTAGTGGCGTAAAGAACGCAGTGTGTGAAGTTGGCTACGAAAATAGTCAATGTGAATTCGGCCTCGAAGGTAGTGGGTGTAAAGATGCGATGTGACCAGTCGAAGTGAACCCGGGCGACGAAGAACCACGTTACACAAAACATCCAGTCGGGTACGACTACATCTTCCTCTCTAAGCAAGTTGGCTTCCTGGGCTGGCCTGCGGTTTCCCAGCTGCTGACTTAGTTGTTGGAGCTGTGTCCGTGTCAGAAGGCCACATTTCGCAATATTTGGTGTCAGAAGTGGGATTTTTATTGCTGCAGTGAGCCAATTATTTGCTATGTTGTCGGAACGAATGCACACAAGGCGGCAGGGAGGGAAGGAAGAGGTGTCTTTGGCTGCAATCATGAAAACATTACACAAGACAAGTAACCAGGTACGATTACTTCTTCCTCTCTAAGCAATTTGGCTTGCTGGGCTGACCTGTGATTTCCTAGCAGCTGACTTGACTGTTAGAGCCGTGTTGGTGTCAGGAGGCTGCATTTTGCAAAAAAAAAAAATATATATATATATATATATATATATATATATACCTGTGAAATTTGACTAGTGACCGCCGTTGTTGCTGCTGTAGCCATCTGTGGTTGTTTTCAACCTCAGAGGCAGAGAGAAGTAGGGTTTGGTAAGAAATTGAAGAGGGGGAGAAACTTCCCTCGGTGGGAGAGAATCACTGAGAGAGATTTTATTATTTTTTTATATACTTATTTTATTATGCGAGTAGCTATAATTCATTCTGATTTTTATGTTTTGGTTGTCCTAGTAGCTGCAAGTAGATACAGATAAATTTATTTCACCCTAAATTTGGGGCTTGTCAACATGCTGCAGCTTGAGATGAAACTACATGGTCATTTAAAACATTTATAAACTATATAAACGATCGACATTTTTTTTGTTTCTTATCTTTTTTTAAATAGTAGAGAAAAGAGGTGAGAGAGAGAGGGAGGGCATTAAAAGCCCCTGAGTCGCTTACAATTGAGGTTACCATTGACATTGTACACACACACACACACACATACACACACACACACACACACACACACACACACACATATATATATATATGGCTTTTCAGTTACTCGTAATTTATTTAGATACGTACCTTCTCTAAATTCTGCCAAACTACATAAATTTTATGCTAAACTTATGCCAATCTATCCCATAATAAGCTAAATAAAAAGCTCCGTTCTTACATAACAATCAAGGGGAGATTACTCGCCCCAAACCAGAAATTTCGAGCCGGAGACTACAATCTAGAAGACGAGCCTCGTCCTGGAAGATCTGTAGAGGTCGACGAGGACGTCCTGCAAACCCTGGTGGAACAAAATCCTATCGTAACTGTTGAGGAACTAGCAGAGAAGCTTGGATTTGGTCATTCAATCATGGATCGACACCAGCGCTAGAAGTAAAACGACCATCTTTGGTTTCAATAGAAAAGATGTTCTTCCATCAGGATAATGCTCGGCGACATACAGCGAGAATGACATTCCAAAGCTGAAGCGGTTTGAATGGGAAATGATGCCCCACCCACCATATTCGCCGGACATTGCCCCATTTGATTATCATTTGTTCCGCAGTCATTAAAATCATTTGGACGGGAAAAATATGAATTCTGTAGACGAGGTCAGAACAGTACTGGAGGAATATTTTTTGTCGCGGACAAGTGAATTTTAGAAGAGGGACCTTGCAAGTCTATCAGATAAATGGAAGAGCATTGTAGAAAATGAAGGAGAGTATATTTTAGATTAAAAAATAAAAATAAAACAAGTATAAAAAACCCCGCATTATTTATGGGATGACCCAATATTTACACTTATTCTACTATTAATTATTTTACTTCATATATCCCACTACTACCTTTACATTCAACTTACTGAAAGGTGTAGTATTCAATTAAAACCTATTTACACAGCATAGATTTAAACAGAACAAAAATCAGAAATAGTTTGAAATTCCAGGCTGAAAATTCAGAAGGCCAATGTGGGATTCAATTGTCAGAATTCTTTCTGATTTATTGGATCGGTAAATTTTAGGCTTATTTTGAATGCTTGGCTCTACTTATGCTTTCAGCTCTTCAATAGCTAAGCTCTGTTAAATCCTCCAAATGTTCTTTATTGACATTTTTCCCCTTTTTACTGATCAGATCACCGATGTCATTGACCCGACTACTGGCAATAATAATCCATCGTAAAATTCAAGGTTGCCAAAGCATACTTCAGGCTACATCTCATACATACATACATAAATACATACATACATACGTACGCACGTACGTACATACATACATACATACATACATACATACATACATACATACATACACACACACACACACACACACACACACACACACACACACACACACACACACACACACACACACACACACACACACACACACACACACACACACACACATATATATATATATATATATATATATATTATAAATACACACACACACCTATATTAACACAATGAGATAAAAAATCCAAGGCTGTGAATAGTTTTCAGAACATTTATAAAGAGAAGGTCTTACAGCTGTTTCCGGGATATTTTATATATCCCTTCATCAGAGACGGTGCGAGAGAATGTTTAAGTAATAGTTATTATAGAGAAGATATGAAATACAAAGTGAAAAGGAGAAATGAAAACAGACGTGAGATACGTAAGTATATTGTATCTGCAGTTCCATTATTTAAGCAGAATGGTGTATATATGTGTTCTAGCTAGTGGTGAGGATAAAATGATAGAAGGAAGGCAGAGGTGAGGGAGAGAGAGAGAGAGAGAGAGGGGGGGAGAGGAAGAGATGAGAGGGTAAAGAGTAAAAGAGTGTAAGATATGTTGTGATAGAGCTTAAGGGATTAGGCATAGAAATTATAAAGAGAAGGTAATGGTAGTAAAATTGAAGTGGAAGCAAAATGAGGAATATAAGTTAAGTTGCATGAAAGGACAGGTTAGTGGTGAGTAGTAGAAGACTTGAAGAGTTTATATCTGTGAATTGGCCCTAGGTTAGGAGCTATTATAGAGGTTGTTTAATCTCTTTAAAATATTTAAAGGTGCAGGTAGCCTTATGTATACAGAAAAGATGAAGGTCTAGTTTATTATTTATTAGATTTTCACTATTTGATCTCTATAAAATTTCAGACAGCTCCATGCAGCAAAGCCTGCTCCCGTATCTGCTGTTTGAGTACGGTTTAGCGACCCTAATGATGTCCTGACTCAAATCAAATTTAACATTGTCGTCCTTGAGCTCCCAAATCTTCGTGGCTAGAGAAGTCCTGCCTGCCCAATGTCTTAATTTAAAGGAAGAATAGTGGTTACGTAAGCGTTTCTTGAGATTTAAGGAGCAACCGATATAAGTACAAGTATTGGTCTCCGTCACGACATTACATTTGTTAACCATATTTACTGCTAGACATCGGCCAGAAAACTGACATGGCATTTTGTCTAAACAATTGCACCCAATATTTTCCAAGACATGAAATTTTATTATTATGGTTACGCGATCCTACGTTATTATCGCGTAATAGTTGAAGCTCGCGGGAGTTATTGGTGGTCGCATGGTTGTTACCGGGACTTATATTACTAGGATCAATACTATTATAATTAGTTGCCGAGCCCAGGGTCGGAGAATGTTGGTACTGAGCATTGTCGTAAGAGATTTAGCTTTCAGATAGTGACAACTAGAGGACCGAGAGTGGGCGATATAACGGAAAGAACTTTCAGCACACATGTTAGTGTTCTGTGCGTTGAGCATGTCGACAACATGAATGGAAGTAGGTGGGCGGTCCTTACAGCTAGTGGAGAGTGTTCAGATTGTAGGGATAAGTATGGTGTGAGCTTAAGCTAGTGGAAACAGTATCCCTCCCGCTATTTGTTGCTGTGGTTATCCCTTATAGTGGCAGGCTGACTGATGCATTCTTAGGATATTCTTTTGTTTGTAAAATTACGTTTCATCTGATGATTACAGTTCTTGTAATGGAGTAATGTTCTCATCCTTTTATTAAAAATGCGTAAGAAACAGCTGTAATGAGCTGACAATTATCAATCGTCTGTTATTATTCATTTGATTATATATATATATATATATATATATATATATATATATATATATATATATATATATATATATATATATATATATATATATATATATACATATATATATATGTATATATAAATGCATTCATATATATATATATATATATATATATTATAAATACGCATAAATATATATATATATATTATAAATACACACACACATACCTATATTAACACAATGAGATAAAAAACGCACACACTAACTCATTTACATATTCACAAATCCTAAGAACTAACTTGATTCCAAGCAAAAAAGATTTTCTACTTTGTAAGTGACTGACTTGTAATCTGCAAATGAAACACTTAAATCTAGAAACAATATATACCAGCAGCTTCTGCAGTTTTCATCTTCAGAATTCCACTCACAAACTAACAATCGACTCAAATTTATAAACACTCTTTTTATTAAAATGCCATATTGTGAGACCAAACCTTGAACCATGGGATTGCGAAACAAACTTCTAAGCCAGACAGCAATGACTGATATGACTCAGTTATGTTAAAAAAGGAAAATATAAAAAATAATCTCGACCATATCAATGTCGAATTTAACAATCAACTTTTATTTTTCTTACTCGTATATTTTTAAAATACTTACTCGAGAGGCTCTAAATTGAATATGCAAAATATAGAATATACTTAGAGGTTTTTATAAGGAAACAATTTTAAGTACTTCCTCTACTTAAAATTACTCAGCGTTTCAGCAAGAAATTAGCAATTATAAACGCAATATAAAAATAAACGTTACAAAAATATTTTAGCGACTTTATCTACTACTTATTTCTTTTCTTTTCTTTTTATTTTTCATGTTAAGTAAAGAAAAAGCAGCGCATAATAACAGATTATTTGAAACCATCTGTTATTTCTAGTGCTAAAAATGTCTTCTGTATAATCAACAATTTTTTTAGTAAGATTCACTGCTTTATCTGCATGCATATCTTGAATCTTTATAGTTGTCATGAATCTATCAATACCTTGTTGATTCTATGTAACTTGCTTTGCAGTCTTTTCAAGCTGCTGCTGCAGCTATAAATCTAATCTCAAGTTAATAACCTCCCTTCGAAGTAGAACTTAGTAATTATGAGCCCCTTTGATTTGCCTCAGGTATCAGAAAATAATTTTTGTAAAAGATAACCTATTTTAGCCTTCCACAGAAGGTCTGAGTTCCTTAATTATAAACGTAATGCAAAGACAAAATATCAGTGCAATCTCTTGAATCCATATCTCCTTTATGTTACATTAATGCTGGCCTTAACCCCCCCCCCCAAAAAAAAAACGCGATGTTAGTGTATTAAGTCTAGCTTTTTCTCTTTCCAGAAACAAAAAAAATAACCGATTCAAGTATTCCTTCTGCTCTGAAAACATGGTAGGGATCACAGTTTTGCAATAATTGATAGTGTGGTAATGTCCAGTTCAAGATTGATCACATTAGGGAAATTTCCATCATTAGTCAGTGCCGTCAGTATTAGAATTCGGTTTTCCACCCCTATCGGTCTTTATAAAGGTCAGGAAGACAATAAACTTTCCAATTCTACTGTAGATTCAATATTATTTTAATTGTTGATTTGTTTGTTTCAAAGTTTATAGTGTAATTTAT